>NC_056751.1:318082686-318362686 GCF_019279795.1 Protopterus annectens
GAGCACACTGCTTACTGTCTACATTACTTGGAGTTGCCTTTACTAGACAGTGTATCATACAAGTAAAAAACAAACCTTCAAAGTCAGGCAGGCAAACCACAGAAAGACAACATTATTAAATGTGAAGCAGGCAGGCAAACCACAGAAACATAACATAAATGTGATGCAGGCAGGTAAACCAGACAGGCAGACAATTTTCCAAGACAACTAGTGGTATAGTGTAGCCAATAGTGCTTGATGGAGTCAGATTCCTGACACCTGGGTTTAGAGATGGTTCTGAACAGCAGTCTCCAGGAAGTTATATGAAGAATGAAGACAGTCTAGAAGGTGTCTCTAAAATCTGGAAAAAGAACAGGAGTTGTTGACCAGTAAGGAGAAATTAAAGGATTAACCACTGCTTGTACCCAAAGACTGGTATGTGTAACTACTGTTTTATTTTACAGACCATGTTTTGGGGAAAAAAATCTTTGTAATCAATAAGCAGGAATACTGAAACTGTGTTGACTAAAAGAGGGCATGTTGACCTGAAGTTTTGGAAAGAATCTATCTGCACTGTTGTAAACAGAAATGATTTTTGGACTTGCATTTCACATCTGTATTTGCTAGTAAAGGTAATGAAACAGACTAGCAGTGCATTCCTGGCTAGATTTCTTTTCTGTCATTCTCCATATTTTTTACAATAAAGTTGTATATTCAGTCTTGTAAATAAACCTCAACAAACTAATCCACAGAATGTTTTTGCTACTGCAGCCACAGCAATTGTAATATAACATATGAGGCAGACAGACCTGAATAAATTAGATAGACAGACAGGCAGATAGATGCACTTCTATATGTATACTGACTGTGAGGTAATTTTATTTTCAGATGGGGGTAATTTTTCAAGCAGGAGTTTTGAGTGGCTTGTAATCAAAAATTCTTGCTTCCCAAAACATTCCTTGTGTATATCATTGTGAATTATAATCTAAACTATCAGTCCACTGTTCTAGACTCCAACATGATACACTTTCAGGCAAAGCTAAGAAAGCAGACATATTCATAAATACTCATTTTTTTAGCATTAGCATTACATTTGGCACTAGATTACTGGGACAAAGTTCAAATCTGTTGTATCAAGAAGTAAAAGAAATAAGGATGAGCTAATATTTTACATTTACATAGCAGATCCCATCAGAAAGGTATGTTTCCATTTGTAGAGGACAAACACAAAAGGATACTAAGCAGAGCTCTTCGTTAAACATGTGAAAACGTTTACAAGACCTCCTTGTCACTAATTCTGAGTGAGCATAGCATGAAGCTCTCAAGGCAGCTAACCCAAGTGTACAATTCTGACACCTGTACAGCTGCGTGAAAGGTTTACTGAATGAGAAAACATTTACAACATCATGCTTATTGAGAGTTAGACTACAGTATATTTTATCTAAGGTAAAATATGAGCGGGAAATAAGTGCAATCCTGTCAAGTTCAAGGGTTAGTCATTTAAGGTGTAGCTTTTTCAATAAAAATATGTTGGTTTTATTAATGTTATGCATGTATATTTCACTGACAACTTCTTTTTTCCCCTATTTTGAAGAAGCTCCTCTTCTCCAGTGTACTACTTTGCATAAAGCTTGGTAAGTTAACAAGTGATGCAGACAACAGTACTTCAAGTAGGGGAAAATGCTTACTGACACAATTTAGATCATTCACAGCAAATTAAAAATACACTGACTGTTCATATTCCTTACTACAAACCAGGTTCTAAAGAATGTTCAGTCTTAAATTAACAAGTACGACATTTACAACACCTGATTATTCAACTAGATGATAAAACATTGTCTGCTGCATTCTTAACTCAGTTTCTAAGTGAATCTATAAGCTTCATGTTAGCAGACAGCCAAGCACCAGAATTTGTTTTGCATAACCAAACCTTGCATATCATGCGTTTTTTCCAGAAACATTTTTATTTTGTTTTCATTATAAACATACACAAATGTACATATAACAAATACAATAAAACAATAACAAAACTATTTACAGTATTTACATTCAACCATGATAAACAATCATTTTATCCATGAGAAGTTATCAGTATTTGTTCAAAAGGTTTTCCAATTTTTGCCATGCTATTTTTTTATGAGTAATGTTATGAGTTCTATAACAAGTGGTTTGCAGTTCTTTTTTACAAACAACTTTTGTTGCATTACTAAATTCTTTAAACATCAAATCTTGCTTACTTTACCAGTTCAAAGTAATAACTTTTCTGGCAATTTCAAGAATTGACCAGAGTAACTGAATCTGAGATTTAGGTATTACATTAGGTATAGGAACATTGAATAGGATTAGTGAGTTAGAAATACGACAGTTATCAGACCATAAAGCCTTTACAAAATATCTAAAGTCTTTCCAGTATTGAACAACATTTCTACATTCAATGAACATGTGAACCCAGTTGGCATCTAGTAATTCATCACATTTCCAACATTTACTTTCACTGTTTTTGAGTATAAGATTTATTTTATGTGGAGTATAGAAACTCCTATTCATAAATTTCCATGTATACAACCTCCAATATAATGAAGAAGAGGTACCATATGAAGATTTCAATAAAATTTTTTGGATTCATCAGATATTTGTTCTCTATTAATCTTTACATAGTAATTCCAAAACTCTGAGTCAAACTTTAGAGTGTCTTCTCTTACTATCTTATAGATAGGTGAGATACTACATTTTTGATCATCTGTCTTTTCAAGACACCTAATAAAAAGATGGATCAAACTAGGTATAGATTTAGTCTCTAGGTTGATTGATACTCTAATTTTGTTTTCTATAAACTGCCGTAATGAGTATATAAACAACCAACTGTCTTGACTATTATCAAAACTACATAGAAGAGAGTTTAGTGGTTTAATACTCTTATTTTCAATAAACTGATGCCAGAATATCAAGTTATTTTCCTTTAATTTTTGCATCGCATTGATGAAAGAATCTAGGCAATCAGGGCAGTATGCTATAGGGAATATAAGAAATAGGAATTGTTTAATGTTATAATTACAATCAATTATATTTTTAAAGTTATTAAATATTTGAATAATGCCATAAGAAAAAGGATCAAACTTCTTATTAAATAAACAAAATCCACGTAAAAGCCAATGAATTCTACTTATTCTGTATTGTTCATTAAATTTATTTTCTATAGTTCTGATATCAGTTATATGAATCTCATGTATTATTTTCCAGCCAGATATATAGGTAGGTGAGATCCAGTATAATATTACATTAATTATAACTGATATGGAATAAAGATCTAATCTAGGGAATGCTATCCCATACTGTTCCAAGCTTTAGTGATTGATATGCAATCCTAGGTTTTAAGGGGAACCATAAAAATGTAAGTAGCATGGAATCTAATTTTCTAAATAAGTTTATGGGAAGGAGTAGTATCAATGACTGTATATAAAACAAAATTTTAGGTAAAATTATCATTTTAATTAAAGAGAGCCTATCCTCCATTGTGAAGAACATTTTATTCCATGTTTTGATTAGTTCACTAATGGTGGTTATTAAATTATTGTACTTTGGTTTAACAGACTCTTTCCATGTACTCTTTATACTGACATCCAAATATTCTAATACATCATTCTCCCAATTAAACAGGCTATTCTCTCTTAAGTTTTTGTTGATCTTTTTGTTAATAAGTAATGTTTTGGATTTATTATGATTAAATTTAAGCCCTGAAATTCTTTCAAACTTGCTTAAGGTATTTATAACATCATGCAAAGAACCATCAATATCACTAAACATTAACATATCATCAGCAAATAATTGTATCTTAGGACAATAGTCCTTTTTAACTTGAAAGCATTTTATATTTTGCTTGTTTCTGATATATGTAGCAAAAGGTTCCAGTGAAAGAGCAAACAATAATGGTGACAAAGGACAACCTTGTCTAGTTCCCGTGAGGATTTCTAATGGCCAGGATAGACATGATCTGATTTTCACATAAGCTTGTGCCCCACTATAAATTCTCATTAATGTTGTTGTTTTTCTTTCGGCTTTTCCCGGTTAGGGGTCGCCACAGCGGAACTCCAGTCCGCTAATGACTGGCAGTCGATTTTTATGGTGCTGAGGTGCCACCCTGATGCCCAACCTTCAATGAAGGCACGCCCATTCACGCATGTCTTTCAAACTCCACTTGACCGCTGGGAGGACATGCAGACTCCACACAGAAAAGTTGACAAAATCTGAGGAGAATTAAAACCAATCAGAAATCTTTGTCGATAAGACCAACTAATAGAATCAAAAGCCTTTTCTATGTCTAGGCTGATAATAGTTGTTTTTTATATTTGTATGCTATGTCTATTAATGATAGTAATTTAATAATGTTATCTTGCATTTTTCTATGAAAAATGAACCCTGTCTGATCATTATGTATTAGCTTAGGTAAAATTTTCTTTATCCTATTAGCTAATATTGTCATGATATTTTTATAATCAGTGTTTAGTAATGAAATTGGCCTATATGAATCACAAGATTTAGGGTCTTTACCTTGTTTTAAAATGGGGGAGATAACTGAATATTTTCACGATGGGGGTGTTATACATTTCTGCTTAACAATAGTAAAAGCACTCATCATTTTCTTTATTATATATTCAGGATAAATCTTATATAGTTCAGGAATTATTCTATCCAGTCCTGGAGCTTTATTATCTTTTAAATGTTTTATTTGCTCTTTCACTTCTGTTAGTGTTATTTGTTTATTTAAGATGTTATTTTGTTGCAGTGACACCTTAGTAGTTATATTTTCTTGAATAAAAGTATTTATTACATTATCTTTCTCCAAAAGTGTTGTGTTATTATTTATATCCTTATAGTAGTTTTTGAACATGCCTGCTAAGTTAGATGTACTCTTAACTAAACAATCACTTTTATATTTAATCTCATTAATAAGATTTTGATTGTTTATTTTTTGGATCTTACCACTATTTTATTTAGATATTTAGGATTTTTACCACTATTTTATTTAGATATTTAGGATTTATAGCATAAGATTGTAATTTCAATTTTTCCAGGTTTATGGCTACCTTATGATCAGAACTTCTAAGTATTTTTGATTTAACTTAGTAATTTTGTTATGTACTACTTTGTTATTTGGTTTTACGTCCATTTTTATCTTGTCTATGTTTTTTCTAAGTCTACAAGTTCTTTGTCCTACTCTCTCCTTTTTTTAAGGTACCAAGATTTTATTCTGCCATATATATAAACTTTAAAGGTGTCCCATAGTATATTATCAGTCACTTCACCATTATCATTTGTTTCCATAAACATGTCTATTTCTTTCATTATCCATTTCCTAAAGTCTTTCAACTTAGTTATGTAAGCAGGAATTCTCTGTAGAAATCTTAAATCATCTGTATGTGTAGTTAATGTACAGTTTATAGCATTATGGTCTGAAAGTGGACAAGTCATTATAGATATGTCACTTATTTTTGAGTATATATTATTTGATGCAAAGACCTTATCAATGTTTGATTGTGTACCAAACCGATATGAATAGTTAGTATAGAATAATGTATCCCTCACTGGTAAGATCAGACCATAAACTAATCTCACTGGATATTCACATCCCGACCCCACCCCCCTGCCCAGAAAACCACAGTGAAAAACTTCTCTAAAGCAAATTTCACACTCCTCAAAACCGAGGTGGAATCCTTCAAATCCCCCGGGCCTGTGGAAAATATGGCCCAGACCGCAGAATCCTTTATAAAGACATTCTATGAACACCTTCAGGAATGCATGGATCATGCAATCCCAAATAAAACCAAGACCCAATCCTCCAAAGGCAGACGTCCTGCCTGGTGGACCCCAGCCATAAATAAACTATACAATAGAAGGAGGAAGCTACTACATGATAGAGCAAAATCCCAAAAAGGGAAGGCATCTCTGATCAGTATTAGCAAAAAACTACGGGCACTCATAAAATCATCTAAGGCCAGCTTTGAGAGAAAAATTGCACAGGACACTAAGGATAATCACAAGGCTTTCTTTAGTTATGTTAGGAACCTGGGTGGGAATTCCCAAACATGCTCAGAATTAGTCCAAAATGACAAAAAATACTCCGAGCCCACAGACATTGACAACATCCTAGCTGACAGGTTCAGTGCAAATTCCCCCCCCCCCACCAAAAAGGCAAATATCTATCCCAACAGAGTGCTGCCCCCCTGACATCTCAGATGCTCAGGTAAGAGCCGCCCTCTCCAAAGCAAAAAACACAGCATCAATGGGACCAGATGGTGTCCCGGGCTGCATCCTACATGAACTCCAAGAAGAGCTAAACCCAAACATAAAACTACTGTTCAATCTTAGCCTTACTACAGGATATGTACCCAAAGAGTGGCGTACAGCAACAGTGGTCCCTCTCCACAAAGGTGGTGCCTCAACGGATCCTGGAAACTATCGCCCCATAAGCCTGACTAGCTTGGTCTGCAAAGCTATGGAAAGGATCATCATGGACCTCATAAATAAAGATATTGGGGACCTACAGACACTGGATACTACCCAGTTTGGCTTTGTTAAGGGCAGATCCTGCCTCTTAAACCTGGTTGATTTCTTTGAAACAGTCACCAAGGCCATTGACGAGGGAAGGTGGTCCACACAGCCTACCTGGACCTCGCAAAGCCTTCGATACAATACCCCACTCGGGCATTATAGATAAGCTCACCAGCTTAAATATAAACCCCTATGTCACTAGATGGGTTGCAAACTGGCTCAAGGACAGAACCCACATGGTTAGAATTGCTGGAGCCATGTCAGACTCCAAACCAGTTACAAGTGGCGCCCCACAAGGCTCAGTCCTGGGACCTCTCTTGTTCGGTATATATTTCTCGGCGGTACAGGCCAACACGGAAGGACTGTGGCTGACCAAGTTCGCAGATGACTGCAAACTGGGCGCCATAATCAAATCTCCAGCCGACACAAGCATCCTCCAAGAGGGTCTCACAGAAACAGACAACTGGTGCCAGAGCCATGGCCTCAAGCTAAACCCCAAAAAGTGTATAGTGATTCCCTTTGGCAAAAACAAAGTGCCCACAAATTACCACATAGGTGGTAATCCATTAAGTACAGAAGAAGTCATTAGGGACCTGGGTACCCAAGTTGATAGCAAACTCTCATTTGACAACCACGTGGCCAAAGTGGTTAAAAAAACATTTTATATAGCCCACCTAATCATGAAGGGATTCACATCTAGATCAGGGGAGGTCATCGTGCCTCTTTACTCATCCCTCATCAGGCCCATAATTGAGTACAATGCCCCCTTTTGGGATGCACCTTACCAGACACCTGCAGCAACTGGAAAGACCCAAAAGTACCTCACCAAGAGGATCAAAGGGCTCAAACAGATGCCATATGCTGCCCGGTTAAAGAAACTCCAGCTCTACTCAGTGGCATACCGCCTGCTCAGAGGCGATCTGTGCCTGACGTATAAAGCCATGTCCAACCCGGAATTAATGGACATGCTGCACCTCAGAAAATCCAAATCCCATCGAGCTACACGCTCGAGAGACTTAAACCTCATCACTGAAATAAATAGGACATGCTGGAGGGACAGATTCATAACTCAGAGGCTCCCTTCACTCTGGAATAAAATCCCAGTCCAGGTTAGGCAGAGTCCCACATTGACTCTCTTCAAGAGGAATCTTGATGAGTGGATGGGAGATCGTAGGTTTACCCCGGCTATCACTTCTGTGTCACTGTTAGACAGAGGCACAGTATACTAACCTCAAAAAATGGCATAGCAAAATTTATTTAAAATGGGTGGCGAAAGCCAAACACACTCTGGCTAGGCTTATAAATGCCCTAGGGCAGATAGCCTAGTATGAACCTATGAACCTAAGTGTCATTGAATCTGCAGAATGTATGCATCTATAAAAGAACATAGGGATTTTCAAAGGAGTTAAACACTTTTATCAGAACTAATTATTTACCATTTAAAGTATCTAAGTGATGGATAACAGAATTTCAAGAGAAAAGAATTCTAAATACAGCCATTTAACAAGTTCAAAAGGTCAAGTGATGTCATCACTGTTGTTTCTTCAACCTGCAGCTTCATAAACTTGTTAAAAAGTATCTAAACAGGCTCATGCACAGCAGAGGTTGTCTCTAGTGAGGAAAAAAGCATTTTCAGTGGGAAATCAAATCTTGAAGCTTTTAGATTTTACAGAAAGCAAAAAAATAAATAAATAAATAAATAAATAAAAAAACACTCAAGCTGCCTTGGCAGTGCATGTCATGAATCTCCACAATGAGAACAGTCACACAGACCACCAGTTTCCTCACAAAACAGCAACATCATGAAAAAAAAGTAACCCTTTTATATAAAAACAGCTATTTAGAAGTAACAACAGCGGCCTCAAATCAGAAATAATTTTATAACATTTCTATAATTTATCCACCAATTAACCAGACCAGAGGAAAAAAAAGAACCTAATATATATATATATATATATATATATATATATATATATATATATATATATATATATATGGGTCTACTTCATAATAACGAAAGACCAAAAGACCGAAACCCACAACACCGAGACGAAAACAACGAAACCCCAGAACACTGAAAACCACATAACTTTACAACACACACATAACACACAAAAACACACACACAACTGCCCCACACTACCAAACTCAACACCCTACACTAGTGATAGGCAGGGGAGCAAGCCCCTGCACCTCCCACACCCCCCTACGTTAATATTCTAACTCCAAGATCGCACAGTCACACAATGCAAACTCACACCCACACAGTACAGTCTCTCACACACCACAGTCACAACGCACACTTACACACAGCAATTCCCCTCACAAATACACTCAGACATACACATTTACCTACAGTAGAACAACAAAAGCTCTAATTCAAACTTCCGTAACATCGGGATTTTGAATTTCGCACTTTTCGGTGTTCTGGGTTTCGGTCTTCTGGTCTTTCGCTCTAATGGAGACCCATATATATATATATATATATATATATATATATATATATATATATATATATATATATATAAATAAAACTTATATTTAACCATCTATAAAATACCATTAATGTACTGTGTTAATGTTTATATGCGTCTAAACAAAGAGTCTAAAACATCTAGTTAGAAAGACTAATCAGAAACATATTGTTACCCCAACCACTGACCCACTAGAAAAAATGCACTTTGGTATGAAGTCAAATTATAGCATTACTGAAGAATTAGAAGACATATATCATTTGTAGCTATTTAAAAGGGGAAGATATGTAGAGTACTTATAGTGGGGAAAAGAGTGAAAAGGAACTTTAGTAACAAAAAGGAATAGGAAGAAAGAAGAGAGAGAGAGAAAGAGAGAGAATGTTATTTAAATACTTAGTACTATATGTAATTAGAAGAAGTAGATAGAGAAAAGAAAAGAGAACATTAATAATAAAGATGATTCACATTACCTTACAGTATAGAGATTTTCCAGAATCAAATATATTATGATTCATTAAACAAAGCATTTAAAATTAGAAGGAATTTATTCATTTGTCCTTTAGTTTCTTAGTTTTGTTTGCTCCTTCCTTCACAGACCATCCATTTTTTGTTGTCTGTCTTCAAACTCTGGGATGACCACTCCATGTCTTCTATGTCCGACAGTATTTTTTTCTTTTGGATACATTCAACTGCTTCTTGTAGGAAATCAAAGATCTTCACTCCTTCTGGCAAGGTGATTTTTATTATTTATTTATTTGTTTATTTTACATTTGTTTACCGGGAAGGTCCGACTGGATATATGTCCATTTTCAGCGGAGGCCCGGGGAGAAAAGCACCAAGTTAGCAGACTACATTACATTAGAAATGATAGAACATTTCAAAATAAGTGAAATATGCAGTCTTCAGTAAGGTTACAAACATTTATACAACATTGGTGACACAATTAGATAAAGCATCTTAAGTTTCACACATTGATACGCAGATAAGGGCTTAGTCCCTTAAAGAGTTCAGACACATTTTAGAATCAATGAGCGAATTAGATTAGACAAGGTTTCCAAGTTTATTTTAGAAGTTTATTCTTGCAGGAAAAATAATTTGAGCTTTAATATTGGCTTTTTTCAAGGACTTAATTAGAGGAACACACTCCTTTCTTCTGGATATGACTGTAGAGGTGTACTGATTGTCAAAATGAATAACGTTTTCACCCATCTTGATAGGGGAATTAATCCAAGCTGATTTCAGCACTAACTCCTTGTCTTGTGAGGAAAGAAATCTAATTATCATAGACCTGGGGTTAGATGAACTCAGAGACAAAGCTGGATTTGCCAGGGACTGATGAGCCCTCTCAATTCTAAAAGACAGGGATTCAGGGATGTTTAGCGCTGATGAAAACCACTTACAAAGGAAGTGAATCATGTTAGCACTCTCTTCTTTCTCAGGAATTCCATATATTCTTATGTTATTCCTCCTTGATCTATTTTCAAGGTCTTCCAGTTTCTCAATCAGCCTGGTGTTTTGTTTCAGAAGAAATCCATTGTGATGTTCGTTTTCTGTCACTCTAGTATTCAGGTCAATTACTGTTTCCTCTAAGGCAAGAATTTGTTCAGATTGTTTTTTTACTATTCCATTTAGAAGTTCCAGTTGTTTACTGCATTCTTGTTTGATAATATACATTTTTTTTTCAAATTTGTCCATTTTTACTGACAGTTCTTGGATGTTTGTTATCATAAGATGTAGTTCTTTCTTCACTGCACTCTCTTGGTGTGGGTTCTTCGAGTTGCTCATGTTGAGATCTCCAGTAGAAAATTTCTTGACAGGAATAATTAAAAAATTCTCTTGACTATATATTAATTTTTGGAAAATAATAGAGTCTATGTTAATCTATCTTTTAGTATACTTTTAGTTAGATGTTTCTAAAACTTGAAGTATATTTCCTGTCAGGATATTAAAATCTAAACATAGCTATGGATTTCTGCTGCTATCAGACTGGCATCTTGGCCATGCCCCCCTTGTGTATACTTCTTAATTAGGTTATAGAAGTGTTAGATGATTATACTCACGTTTGTTAAATGAGTGGCAAACTAAGCATGCTCATATGACCTTACCCAATTGCTTAATGTTGAGCTCAGCATTTGTGATTGGTTTACAACTTTTAAGTATCCATTTATTGCCGTCCACATTCCAAAACTCATAGAGGACCCTGATGCCTGAGCCATCCTTCTAATAGATTAGACTGACCTACTGCAACTCAAAAAGAAATGATAAATGTTTTAGTGGATCACATGCAAATTTGCATTCTTTACAATCATTTTGCTGTGCTGCCAATGCCCGACACACCAGTTCAATAAAACTACTGAAAGTACAGTTGTGTATGTAAACTTACCATAGATGTTCAACTGATCAGCTTGAATGTAAACCCATACATCACAAGATGGGTTGCAAACTGGCTAAGTGACAGAACCCACAGGGTCAGAGTTGCTGGAGCCATGTCAGACTCAAAGCCTGTCACAAGTGGTGTCCCACAGGGCTCAGTCCTGGGTCCACTCTTGTTCGGCATCTACTTTTCTGAAGTACAAGCAAACACAGGAGGGTTATGGCTGACAAAGTTTGCAGATGACTGCAAACTGGGCGCCATAGTCGAAAACACTTCTGACACAGATATCCTTCAGAAGGGCCTCACAGAAACGGATAACTGGTGCCAGAGCCATGGCCTAAAGTTAAACGCCAAGAAATGCATAGTCATACCCTTCGGGAAAAACAAAGTTACCCCTAGCTACCATATAGGTGGCAATCCACTGAGCACAGAAGAAGTCATCAGGGACCTGGGGACCCAGGTTGACACTAGCCTTCGCTTGACACTCATGTTGCTAAAGTAGTCAGGAAAACCTTCTACATTGCCCACCTGATCATGAAGGGATTCACATCTAGATCAAGGGAGGTCATCGTCCCCCTGTACTCATCACTCATTAGACCTATGATTGAGTACAATACCCCATTCGGAATGTATCTGACCCGACACCTGCAGCAGCTGGAAAGGCCCCAAAAGTTCCTCACCAAAAGGATAAAGGGTCTCAAAAATATGTCTTATGCTGCCCGACTGAAAGAACTCCAGCTCTATTCAGTCTCATACCGCTTGCTCAGAGGTGACCTGTGCCTGACATATAAGGCCATGTCAAACCCAGATTTTGATGAATATGCTTCACCTCAAAAAATCTAGATCCCTCAGAACCACAAGGGCGGGAGACTTAAACCTTGACACGGTTATTAATAGGACGTGCTGGAGGGACAGATTCATCACCCAGAGACTCCCTATGCTGTGGAACAAAATCCCGGTACATGTGAGGCAGAGTACCTCGCTGGCCTTGTTCAAGAGGAATCTTGACCAATGGATGAAAGATCGTAGATATACCCCAGGGATTACTTCAGTGTCACTGCTTGACAGAGGCACAGCAAAATAATAGGCATAGTTTTATTCAAACTAAAGGGGTGGCGAAAGCCACATATCTATGGGCTAGGCTTATAAATGCCCTTGGGCAGATAGCCTAGTATGAACCTATGAACCTATGAACCTATGATCACTGCTGCAGCAGCCTTAGCTATATGGGTTATATCTTGCCAAGGATATAAGAGCTGGCCAGCTTCCAAAGCTTCAGGGCACTTTCCACTTGCCCAAACTGTCAGAAAGTTCAAGCTGAGATGACTAAAAGATGAGTTTGGTCACCAAGCCTTTCACAGCTTTCCTGCCAACACAGAGAGGGAGGCTAAGCCCTGAAATGGCAATGCTAAGGAGAACAGAAAACAAATTACCACATCCAGGTATAAACAACATACAAAAATCAAGGGTGATGGAGAGAGGGAGCAGTTACTGCAGCACTGATCACTCAAACATCTACAGCTATGGTATGTTTAATTACACAACTGTACTACATTCATCATAGTGATCTCTGCTGTACTAGCCTTAGCTATATGGGTAGATTATCCTAGCTTACTACATTGGAGTGCAGGGAGTACCTTCTGTGTGGAGTCTGCATGTCCTCCCCGCAGTTGGGTGGGCGTTCGAAAGACATGCGTAAATGGGCGTGCCTTCGTTGAAGGTTGAACGTTGAGCTGGCACCTCGGCATTCGTGAAAATCTACTGCCAATCACTAGTGGACCGGAGTTCTGCTGTGGTGACCCCTAACTGGGAAAAGCCGAAAGACAACAACAACTACTACATTGGGAGGTGGAAAAAGAAGGGTCCAGGAGCCCCTAAATAAAGGTCTTAGCAAAGCCTGATCTGGACCTAGAGAAGGAATCAAGTTTATAGTGATTTGTAAAAGTATGTACAGAGGACCAAGTTTCAGTTTCTAGAATAATTATAGAATCCAACCCTTTCCAAAAAGCCATAGATTAAGCCAAGGCCCTGGCAGAGCGGGCCTTGATCCTACCTGGAATAGTTTTGTTGTGGTGAGTGTAACAAAAGGTAATAGCATTAGACAAACATTTACAAAAAGTCTGTTTTGACACAGGTTGTTCCTTTTATTTACCTTCACAAGAAATGAACTATTGATCCAAAGAACTGAAAGATTTAATTCTGTCAAGATTTTACCCGAGTTTTCTGTGGACATCCAAGGTATGGAGTATCCTTTCTTCCTCATCTTTGGGTTCAGTAAAGAAAACAGAGAGGATAGTTTTCTCTAAGGTAAACTCAGACACCAATTTAGGCATAAAAGAAGGATTAGTTCTCAAAGAAATGTTGCCTCTGTGAAAACTGATATAGATATGACTCACTATAAGGGCTTGCAACTCAGATCCCATTCTTGTAGAGGTCATAGCAATCAGTAAAACTGTTTTCCATGTTAAAAACCTCATCAGCAAAAACCAAAAGAAAAACCATGCCAAGCTAGATTTTCAGGCCAATAAAGCCAACCCCCCACTAGGTATGCCTGAATTTGCCCATAGCAAAGTTAAAAGGAAAAAAGTCATCAGCATTCAGAACTGCCACATAGCTGAAACACCTGATGTCCTTAAGGGTCATTTGCATATATCCCATGTTACCTCTAATACACAAGGTTTTAAGGAGTCACACAGTGGAAAATCTAGCTTGGCTGGGTTTTTCTTTTGGTTTTTGCTGATTGTTTTTTCTGTGTGACCTTGTTACTCATTGTTTTAGTAAGTTAAAAACCTCAAGTCACCTAGGTTAGCTGGTTCAAATGGAGCAAGTGTTAGCTTCTCTAACACAAAATTAAATTCCCAAGGATAGGCCATAAGTTTTCTTAGAGTCTCTTATGCAAAACCCCTTTCAAAAAGATTTTGACATGAGAATGTATTGAAAGAGGAGAAACCATGGTCAGACATGCTGAAATGGCTGATAAGAGCACCTCGACAGAGTAGTAAGAAAACCCATGGGACAGTAACTCACACAAATACTGTTAAAACCAGAGAAAATCTATCCCTGAATGGGTGCTGGTTATGTTGTTGGCACTGACTAGAAAACCTTTTCCATTTGCTATCATATTAGTTTCTAGTAGAAGGCTTTCTTGCCTCCATTAGTACCAGCTGCACATCTACAGTAAACAGGTGCCTAAAAGGAATTAAGACCCAGTCATCCAGGCAATCAACTGAAGTTGATTGGTGTCAGGGTGTATCAAACATCAGTGTTCTTGGGTGAGTAGATCCAGTTTGTAAGGAAGCTTGTGGCAATTACCCCTAGCCACTTCCAAAAGAATGGAGTACCACTGTTGCCTGAACCAGAAGGGAATCACCACAATGATCTTGGGGATTCCTTCTAAATCTTCAGCATTATTTATTTATTTAAGTTTGACGACCGGGGAAGTCCACTGGGCCATACATAAAGAGCCCATTTTCAGTGGAGGGCCCGGGAGAAAAGCTCCAGTACAATCAGGTTACAGAAATTATGATAAATCACCAAATTACAAATTACATAGTATAACAAATCAAAACTTTGTACAAACAAATTACGATAAATCCAGAAATGTGTAAATACATATGAATGGGATCTAGTGATGCAACATCTGAATAAAGTAAACTTGTCCATATTTACATGCAAGTAAAACTGAATATATTCAAAAGCAATTTAAGTCAGCTGAGCATTTTGAGTTAAGACATATCTATTTTAAATATAAGAAGGAAATGACACTAGGTAGACACAAAGGGAGAGGAGTTTATGTGGAGTAGACAGAGAGGGAGAGGAGTTTATGTGGGATAATGGTGAAGCATACAAGAACATCTCTATCCAAGGAAAAGAAAGGGCATCTGTCTTCCGGGCATTCTTGCATGGAGTCCTGGAGTAATGCTGATTGTTCAGAGAGGAGGCAAAAGGTCTACTTAAGGAACTCCCCACAGATGGATCAAATTTTGGAAACTCCCTTATCTAGTTTCCAATTGTGAGGGTATGCCTTTATCCTGCTCAGCTTGTCTGCCACACAATTTTGCTCTGACAGAATCTAGGATGCCTGTAGAGTGAGAAGGTACTTTGAAGTTATATCTTAAGCTAACATGGCTAGTCTTCAGAGAGGGTACAAAGTGGTTTCCTCCTTGCTTGTTGATATACCACATAACTGTGGTATTATCTATAACAACCAGGGACCAAATATGATTCAGAGAGTTGAGTGCCTTCATCAGGGAAAACATCTGTTTGATATGTATGTGCTTCCATCTGCCTTGGTGTCAAATGCACTTTATACTTTTATAGCTCCAGAAACTGCTGCCTATGCAATGTCCGGGGTGTCTGGTGACTGACTGCTTTGGAACAGGGAGGGAGAAGGGGAGACCTGGATTTAGGGATATTAAGAAGTTATGTACTCACCATAACATTCCATCTGAGTAGGTAGCTTCATTTGTTTGCAACCTGTGGGTCTTGGATCCAATATCGGATCCGAGCTGGCAACTTGTTTCAAACGAATGGATCCGAGCTCCTAGCTCCTCCCCTCACCCATAATCCCCTGCCAACCCTCTATGACCTCAGATCGAGTTTGCCCCTCAATATATATACCCAAAACGGGTATCCAACTAAGACCAGGGGGAAGGAGGGGGGGATGGTTGCAGACAAATGAATCTATCTACTCAGATGGAACGTTATGGTGAGTACACAACTTCTTAATCTGAAGTAGGGAGTTCATTTGTCAGCAACCTGTGGGACAGAGTCCCCAGCTACCTGAAACTTGGGTGGCCATCATGGAAGGATATTGCGAAGCACCGCAGAGCCAAAGGATGCTCTCCCTCTAGAAATCACGTCCAGTTTGTAGTGGTTAATACAGGTATGAGATGAAGCCCAAGTGGCTGCCGAACAAATATCATTCAATGGGACTCTAGACTTGAAGGCCACAGAAGTAGAGTTGGAACGAGTGGAATGTGCGCAAACTCCTTCAGGTGTGGGTCTCCCAGAGGCTTGGTATGCCAATAGGATACATTGAGAAATCCAGCGTGATAGAGATACTTTTGATATTGCTTTCCCCAAATTAAATTTGGCAAAGGAAACGAACAGCTGGTCGGATTGTCTATGACCAGCTGTTCTATGAGTATAAAAGCGTAGCTGCCTATGAACTTCTAATGAGTGCAGCTTGTACTCTCCTTTATTCTAATATTTAGGGAAGAAAACCGGTAAATTTATGGATTGATTTATATTGGTTTCTGATGCTATTTTGGGAAGAAAAGAGGGATTGATCCTGAGGTACACTCTGTCCGGGTGAAAGATCAAATAAGGAGGCTTCACAGAAAGAGCTTGAAGCTCCAAAACTCTTTTTGCAGAAGTGATGGCTACAAGGAATGCTGTTTTCCAGGACAAGAATTTGAGATCTACTGAAGCAGCGGGTTCAAAAGGTGGAGCAGTCAAGGCTTGAAGAACTAGTGAAAGATACCACGGTGGTACGGCTTCTTTTATAGGGGGTCTAAGCAGGAAGGTGCCTTTGAGAAAGGTTTTACACAACTTGGCCGACATCAAAGGCCCTGTATCATGTCTCACATGGTAATGTGAGATGGCTGCCAATTGCACTTTGACGGTTGAACAACTAGCGCCTTCCTGAAAAAGTTCAGTTAGGAAGTCTAATATGGACGGGAGAGGAGCCGTAAAGGGATCTAGATCATGATGCTCTGCCCAGATGGAGAAACGTTTCCATTTACTGCGGTACACTTTCCTGGTGGAGGGCTTATGCGCTGCCACAAGGGTGGCTTTGACTGGAGAAGAGATACCGGGAGTCCTAACTAGGAGTGGAACTGGAGCAACCAAGCTGTCAGTTTCAGATTGTCCAGGTTTGGGGTCGGTAAGTCCGACCGATGGGAGATTAGATCCGGCCTGGGATCCAGAATCCAAGGAGAATTCACTAGGTGAGACCACAGGTAAGGGAACCAAATTTGCCGAGGCCAGAATGGGGCAATGAGGATCATCCTGCTTCCCAACCGCGAGGCTTTCTGTAAGAGTTGCAGCATCAGGGGTAGAGGAGGATAGGCATAAAGAAGACCGGGTGGCCAAGCATGCACCAGAGCGTCTCTTGGAGTTTCCCCTGGAGGGGGAATCAGAGCAAAGAAATTGCCGCATTTGGTGTTTGAGGGAGACGCAAAAAGATCGCAGCAGGATTGCCCCCATATTGCGAATATCTGCTTCGCTACTAGTGGATTGAGAGACCACTCGTACGGGGTAAGAAGGGTCCGACTGACTGAGTTTGTCCGCTAGGATGTTGGTCCGTCCCGGAATGTGCGTTGCAATCAGAAAGCGGTTGGTGGAGATCGCCCATTCCCACACTCTCATGGCTTCGCGGCATAGAGGGTAAGATATGGTTCCCCCCTGTTTGTTGATGTACCAGACAATCGACATGTTGTCTGACTGAATTGCAATCGTTCCTATGTGGAGGAGATTCTGAAGTGCTTGCAACACATACAGCACCGCTCTCATCACCAGAACGTTGATATGCAGGGAGGTCTCTGTGCCGTTCCACATGCCTTGGACCGTCCTGCCTGAATAATGCCCCCCCCACCCACCCAAGGCGGGAGGCATCCGTGGTCACCGTGGTGAGAGGGGGAGAGGTGCAGAAGGGACGGCCCGTATGGAGGTCCGAAGCTTGGAGCCACCATAATAGAGCCCTCCTGCAAGCCTTGCTGATAGCAATGGGGTGGTGAAGAGGAAGAGACAGAAAGGACCATTGCACTAGAAGGGTCCATTGCAGTACCCACATGTTCAGACGGGTGCATGGAAGGAGCATAATCGCTGCCGCCATGGAGCCTAGTGCCCTCAGGACCAATTCCGCTGGTGGGGTTTCTGATTGGGGGATAGCCCGCACATGGAGTTGCAAATTCCGAATTCTCTCGGACGTTAGAAAGGCTCGTAGCTCTCTGGTGTCTATTCTGGCTCCTATGAATTCTATGACTTGTGTCGGGGCCAGAAGGGATTTGTCGGCATTGATGGTTATGCCTAACTGTGGGGCTAGGCGGAGAAAGAAATCTCTGGCTGAGCAAAATAGATGCCTTGTTGGGGCAGTCAGGAGCCAGTCGCCCAGGTATGGAAAGACCTGTATTCCCTGGAGTCTCAGGTAGGCCGCAATCACTGCTAATACCTTGGTGAACACCCTGGGGGCTGTGGTGAGGCCAAAGGGAAGGACCCTGAACTGGTAGGGGCTGGCTCCCAGCTGGAAGCGGAGGAACCTCCTGGATCATCTGTCCATTAGAATGTGGTAGTATGCATCCTTGAGGTTCTCCCTTAGAAGGGGGAGAATAGATTGAAGAGTGACCATTCAGAATTTTTCCTTGGTTACTGACAGGTTCAAGCGGGAAAGGTCTAGAATCGGTCTCAAGTCCCCCGTCTTTTTTGGCACCAAAAAGAACCTGGAGTAGAACCCTAATCTGAGCTGGTCTTGGGGGACGGGCTGGATGGCTCTTTTTCTTAGCAGCTGCTGAATTTCTGTGGCTGCGGCCTCCCTCTGATCGGGTGGTACATCGGGGAGGTTTTTTGAATTTGGGGACATGGAGTAATGGTATTTTGTACCCTCTGGATATAATGCGAAGCACCCAGTGGTCTGTCGTGATGGACTCCCATGCCGCTAGGTGTTCCGAGAAGCACCCCCCGACTGCCTCCAGAGTGGAGCAGCTGGGCAACCCTTCAGGGCTGCTGCGTGGGCTGTTCAGAGAAAGGTTCTCTGGACCCAAAGTTTCTCGGAGCCCCTCTGCCCCTGGGGCGGCATCCTCCCTGTCCTCCTCTGCCACGGAAGGACTGGTTGTCCGGAGCGGGTTGGGAATGTTGCGATTTCTGGAACCACATCTTCTTCTGACCCTTTTGGTTCTTCGAAAAGGACCACTCTGGAGCAGAGAAGTGGACTCCGACAGCAGACAATGTCTTCCCGTCTTTCTCACTCTGGACAAGTGTCTCACGAACCGTTTTGCCAAACAGGGCAGAACCATCGAAAGGGCTGTTCGCAAAAGACGCTTTAAAAGGCTCCGCAAAGTCACAATGACGGAGCCAGGCCTGACGTCTCATGACTAGGCCTGCTCCGCTAGCCCTAGTGGCTCCCTCGGTGGCGTGGGACAAAAGCCGCATAGAGGTATTTGAAATTGATCTCAGAGTGGCCATTCGGGTGGAGTACAATTGCTTGTCCTCAGCCGACATGGACTCAGGAGGGGAGGCAGCGTATTCTTTGATAAGATCCCTCTGCATCCTGATGACATGTGCCATATAGTTCAGAGACCTTACCGAGAAGGTCACTGAACTAAAAACTCGCTTCCCTAAGTGGTCCATCGAGCGGGACTCCTTGCTCGGAGGATGGACTGAGGGGCTCTCCTGAGCTAGTTCCCTCTTCATGGCTGCCGCCGTCAACATGGCATCTACGGGGGGGGGGGCCTTGCTCCAGTGCGATCGGTCTGAGGGGGGGCTTAGTATTCTGTCCGGGCATTTTGGTATTGGCTCCACAGTGTCCGGATCCTTCCACGCTCTGGTGGTAATGAGGTCCACCAAGGAGTCGGCCGGAGGGGACACCCAAGAGGTAGACGGGCCTGCTTCGAATGCCTCCAGAAACACGGACTTGTCGGAGGAAGACTTGGGGGCAGACCACCCACCTCTGATCCTCAGCATCTCCATGATGTCTGCAAAGGAGACATCCTCATGGGGTGATCTTGGGGAGCCTTCCCCTTACTCCAAGTCCGTGTACTCAGTTAAGGACTCATGGGAGTCCACGTGCCTCCTCTTGCACTTATGCTTGCGGGGCACTTCCTTGGGGGGGCTGTCCGAGGAGGCATCGCCAGCAACATCTTGTTCCAATGGAACCATCTGGGACATTGAAGCAGGCTGTCCCTTTGGCCGGGTGATGGAAGCCTGGCCCAGCAGAGAGGGAGTGCAGGGAGGAGCCGAGACAAGGACCGGGGGGACCGGATGCTCTCAACAGAGCCCTCTCCACAACATCGAAGGCCGAGGGGGAACCAATCTCTCTGGGCTCTGAGAATCGGCTCCCACTCGGATCCGATGAAGGGATCGGAACCGGTGCCGAGACCATCGGATCTGAGGGGCCAGAGCGCTCCGACCTGGAGGGAGCCGAAGGCACACTGAATCCCACGGATCTGAAGCTCGAGCCACGGCTCCGAGAGGTCGGATCCGACAGGCTCGAGGGCAGGGTCGGATCCGAAGTACCAAGTACTGTCGGCACCGACCCACCCCCGGCTCCAACTCTGCTCGGCTCCGAACGCTCCGAACCCGGATAGCGGGTCGGAGAAGGAGCAATAGAATGGAAAAAAGGTGTCGAGCTCCCCCCCGAAGGGGGGGGGTAAGAGCACTCCCATCTGCAGCTGGGCCTGGATGAACCTTCGCATCATCCGGTCCAAGTCTGCGTCGGACATACTGAAGGTTGATCTCGAAGCGGTCACCGAGGCAGGCCTGGAGTGCCGCCTCGATGACCTCGATGGAGATCGGGCCTCCTCCTCCTTGGGCCCCGGGGAGAAACAAGGGGATCGGAGCCGAGGAGGAGGAGACCTAGAAGCAGTGGAGGGAGAAGCCCGCTTAGCTGGCGGGGCAGAAACTGAGGTCTCGGCCCGCTGCTTGTGGTGCTTCTCCCTCCATTTCTCCCTCCTGACCTCCCTGTCCTCCAGCACTTTAGCGGGAGTTTGAGTCCCGGCCGGAGGAAGGGGGGCAGGAATGGCAGCAACCACAGCCTGTGGTGGAGCCATGGGAGCAGCAGAGGCCAGAGCTGAGTCCGGGGGTAAAAGTCCCGCCAAGACCAGCTTCGACCTCCTCTCTTTCAGTGCCCTGGGGTTGAATGCTGCACAAATGGTACAGCCTGAGGTGAGGTGTTCAACCCCAAGGCACCGAACGCACCGAGTGTGGCCATCAGCCGGGGAGAGCTTATGGCCACACTCGGTACATTTAGAAAAAAATGGCTTTTGGGGCCTCAGCCATACTTAAAGAAAAAGTAATGTTACACACACACACACAGGCCCCAAAACACAACACACAACACACACTCTCTAACGACAGCAAAGGGAGGGAAAAAAACTACTTAAAAGAAAATATTTTTACTTTTTAATGGGAACCTAACACTTACACACTTTATTTTGTGAAAAAAGGAAGAAAGTTGACAGAAAATTTAAACTTAACTGTCAGTTACTAGACGAGCTCTCAGGAATCCAGCTATCCACAAGCGCAGCAAACTAGATCTGAGGTCATGGAGGGTTGGCAGGGGATTATGGGTGAGGGGAGGAGCTAGTAGCTCGGATCCATTAGCTTGAAACAAGTTGCCGTCTCGGATCCGATATCGGATCCAAGACCCACAGGTTGTTGACAAATGAACTCCCTACTTCAGATCTGTTGTTTCCACCAAGTGATTTATCTTCTGATAAACCACAGCACTGGGATCTGAAAAGACAAGGGGTGATGGTGCTGGGAACAGAGAGACTTCTGATACCACTGTATCTTCATTATAGTGGAGTCTTACCAGGGGGTATTATGAGAATCATAGAAACCATCTCACCCAAAATCCTAAGGTATTCCTTCACGGTGACCAAAGTTTGAATGGAAAACCCTAGAAATAGATCAACATATAGATCTATTTTTCCTGTGGAAGAAAAACTCTTTGAACTGTGGTGTCTAGCTGACATCCCAGAAACAATCCTGCGAGAAGGAGTCAAGAAAGAATAGTCATTTTGACTTATTGGAATGTCCTTGGTTTTGTGAGTTTCCAGACTTAAAAAAACACCAGGAAAGAAAGACGAGATCCACAATATCTTGTTATTAAGCGCTTTCGTTTTTTAATAAAAACTTCTTCAGAATACACATCCATAATAAATTAAACCCTTTTTATACAAATACACGCCTTCATAATTAATGACATCATAATGAAATTACTTAAATTGAATTAAGTTCAATTGATACAGCCCCATTGAGGCATCTAAAATATTAAATACATTTTTACCATATTACAATAAAAATAAAAACCATAATAAATACACTATATTATGTTCAAACCACAAAGAATCCCTAGTTTATTGTCGCTGTTATTCAAAAATAACCTTCAGATTTTAATCTGAGGGTGGAACTGATAGATGTATTTGTGTTTAAGCCTGGAAATGATGTTGCATTAGTTTTTAACTGCCATCTTAGTTCCCTATTTTCCAAAAAATCATTAAGGGGACCACCTCTATCTCCAACTGTCACTTGTTCCAATACTGAAAATCTAAAATCATGTCCCTCATTATTGAGAATGTGCACCGCCAAAATATTTTTTATATCTTGTTTTTTAATATCATAGAAATGTTGATACATTCTGCTCCTAAGAGCATTAATGGTCTTACCGATGTAAAAACAAGAACATTTCGTGCATGTCCCTATGTAAACAACAGCCCTGCTATTACAGGTGAATTTTTTCTTATATATATATATATATATATATATATTTACCATAATTTGGGATAAACAACTCTGTGCCTTCTAAAATATATTTACACTGCAGACAAAAACCACATTTAAACATCCCCTTGGGCCCAAAGTGAATCTCTTGTACCCTCTCCAGCATGTTTTTTATAGTGGTGTCCTTTTTATAAACAATATTAGCTTCTGTTCCCACTATGTCCAAAAATTCTTTATTAATATTAAATAAATTCCAGTTACGTTGAATAATATTGCTTATACTTTTAAACTGCTGGTTGTATCTAAAAATACCAGCACTATGAAATGACTTATTGTTCTGACCATGAGAACTTTGCATACCTTCAACTGAACTATTAGGACCCTTACCTAATAGTGGAAAAAATATACATTGTTCCATTTTAGATACCACCTCCTTTAATGTATTTTCTACAAATTCTAAGGGATAACCTCTACTAACCAACATACCTTTAAGAATTTCTATTTGACCTAAGAACTCATAGAAGTCTGAAACCATTCTTGCTAGTCTAACCCCTTGTCCTTTTATTAGTGACTTCTTCTGATATATAGGATGAAAGCTGGAAAAATGTAAAAGTGTGTTGGAATAAGTGGGTTTCCTAAAAATTGTCGTTTCAAAACAACTTTTCATTCTATTTTTACTTATAGTAATGTCTAAATAATTAATTTTCTCATCCAAAATGGTGTGAGAAAATTCCAAAAATTCTGTACTTACACCAATAAACTCAAGAAATTCATTTAATATATCCTTACTATCATTCCATAGGATGACTATGTCATCCAAATATCGCCCATAATATTGCCAAAGTTGTGCATATTTACTGGTGATTATATATTCCTTCTCCCAGAATGCTAAGACTAAATTAGCAAAGATGGGTGCACAAATGGCCCCCATGGCTACACCTTTACATTGTTTGAACAATTGTTCTAGAAATACAATAATGTTAGTGTCCAAAACTAACTCCCTGAGGCTCCTTAATGTAAGAATTCTATCATGCCCCATCTTAGTATATTGGCATAAATATGAATAGAACCATTCAGTTCCAGTATCATGTGGGATAACAGAAAATAAATCTTTGACATCAATTGTTACAAAGATTAAACTATGATTATACATATTTTTATTAATTTTCTTAAGTAGGTCCCACGAATCCTTAACTATCCAATTACAGTCTTGTAAAATGTTTTTTAATTGAATGTCTATAAAACTGGTAATATAGTATGTTTTTGAAGCATTTGCGTCAACAATGAGTCTGGGGGGGGGGGGGGTTATTGAGATCCTTATGTACTTTTGGTATACCAAAAGTAGTAGGAATTGTTGGATGTTTAACTGTCATATAAGACCATTCATCAAATGTGATTTGTCTGTTTAAAAGAAGTTCTTCCAACATAATGTCCACTTTCCTATATAATATATTTTTCTCATTCACACTCATCTGACAATATGTATCAGTGTGAAGAAATGATAGCATTCTATCAATATAGGAATTAGTGTCCATTATAACTAATCCTCCCCCCTTGTCCGGTTTCATAATTCTAATCTTGTTGTTATTACATAAATTTTGTAGTAATTCCAACTCTTCCTTTTCCAAATTATTTTCGTCATAGGTTGTCCTACTAGTATTCTTAAATAACATGCGGATATCATAGTCACACATTTTTTCAAACATCTGCACAATAGGGCATAGCGGGGGATTAAATGTACTGGATCTTTTACATATATTATTATTACTATTAATATAAATATCATGTGGTCCTTCTTTGAAATAAAACTGAAAATTCAGCTTTCTTGTATACATCTTCAAATCTATTAATGCTTCATCTACAGTCCCTCCTTTTACTTGGCACAAAAGACAAACCTCTTTCAAAAATGTTTGCTATACTTTTATCCAATATACAGTCACTATAATTATACATTTTAAAGTCACCATTACTGTTGGTAATAATCTGGACAGAGGTGTCTATAGTGTCCCTTAAAACATGTGGGACTTCTAAAATGTCATTCACTGTATTCAATATATTTATTTCTGTAAAACCATTTTCCAAGAAAAAACTTTCAAATATATCTAATACATTCTCCCCCTGCCTCTGTTGTTGTAATTCAAATGATGTTGGCCCCTTCCCCCTCTCTGGTTCCTGATCCTTTCGGATCTCCTCAGAGGGGGAAACTCTAAAGGGTCCAAGCCAAAAATATTTTCATTATAATTAATTCCATTAACATCACCAGGTTCCCCATCAGGTACATGACTATAATCCTGCTACTGGTTGTAATTATTAAAAACCTTCTTTTGACTTAAAGGGGGTGGGGGTATGCTCTCTGTTCAGCATACTCCTTTTCATCCCTTCTAAGCTTTTTTTCTTTTTTATACTTTAAATCAGAGATAAACTGATCAACATTCTTAAATATATTATCAAACTTTACGTTATTAAACTCGAATAATAAGTCAGATTGTAAAATGTTGTTCACCTGTTTAATTCTGTCATTTAGTTTTACCATTTTTTTATCATTGTCAGTAATAAGGCAGTCCAAAAGTTCACAACCATGCCGATTAAACATTGCAATCAGTTCCACATGAAGTTCTGAGTTTTTAACCAAACCTGACGGGTATCGCCATAGTTGGAGTCCTTTTGGCACCAGTTCTCTCTGTTTACACTCGCGTAGATAGCTATTTTCTAATTGCAGTTTTCGATACTCAAAAGTTAAACTTTCCTGGTCGTTGAGCTGCTCCTGAAATGAGCCATTGTTGTCCCGATGTTTTGACGGTATAATACCCCATTCACAGTCCCATTCTAGCCATTGGCTTAGGCTTTTCCGTCCACTGTAGGCTAAGTTGCTGTTAGGTACGCTTCCATTAGGGGAAAACCGCTCGTCCTCCCTCACTGAAGCGTTTTCTCTCCCTCGTTGTTGCCGTTGTGCTGGTGTGATGTCAAAATTACTCGACTCGTCCCCTGCGACACTGTTGTAGGTCCGACCAGGACAAGCCACTTGTAGTACCTGCGAGCCTTCCCTTTCACGTTGAGTAAGTTTCTCCATAAGGGAAACCAAATTTCCAACTGTGCAGTTAAGGTGGTGCAAGGATGAGGCCAATGAACCAAGTGTGGGTGGATCTCCACCGTCTACTCCTTCCATAATCTTCAGACAAATAAAAATCAAAACCACAAACAAAACTAAAAAAACCGCCAGGAAAGAAAGACGAGATCCACAATATCTTGTTATTAAGCGCTTTTGTTTTTTAATAAAAACTTCTTCAGAATACACATCCATAATAAATTAAACCCTTTTTATACAAATACACGCCTTCATAATTAATGACATCATAATGAAATTACTTAAATTAAATTAAGTTCAATTGATACAGCCCCATTGAGGCATCTAAAATATTAAATACATTTTTACCATATTACAATAAAAATAAAAACCATAATAAATACAGTTTAGTTTTGTTTGTGGTTTTAATTTTTATTTGTCTGAAGATTATGGAATGAGTAGACGGTGGAGATCCACCCACACTTGGTTCATTGGTCTCATCCTTGCACCACCTTAACTGCACAGTTGGAAATTTGATTTCCCTTATGGAGAAACTTACTCAACGTGAAAGGGAAGGCTCGCAGGTACTACAAGTGGCTTGTCCTTGTCGGACCTACAACAGTGTCGCAGGGGACGAGTCGAGTAATTTTGACATCACACCAGCACAACGGCAACAACGAGGGAGAGAAAACGCTTCAGTGAGGGAGGACGAACGGTTTTCCCCTAATGGAAGTGTACCTAACAGCAACTTAGCCTACAATGGACAAAAAACCCTAAGCCAATGGCTAGAATGGGACTGTGAATGGGGTCACCATCAAAACATTGGGACAACAATGGCTCATTTCAGGAGCAGCTCAACAACCTAGAAAGTTTAACTTTTGAGTATCGAAAACTGCAATTAGAAAATAGCTATCTACGCGAGTGTAAACGGAGAGAATTTGTGCCAAAAGGACTCCAACTATGGCAATACCCGTCAGGTTTGGTTAAAAACTCAGAACTTCATGTGGAACTGATTGCAAGATTGCAATGTTTAATCGGCATGGTTGTGAACTTTTGGACTGCCTTATTACTGACAATGATAAAAAAATGGTAAAACTAAATGACAGAATTAAACAGGTGAACAACATTTTACAATCTGACTTATTATTCAAGTTTAATAACGTAAAGTTTGATAATATATTTAAGAATGTTGATCAGTTTATCTCTGATTTAAAGTATAAAAAAGAAAAAAAGCTTAGAAGGGATGAAAAGGAGTATGCTGAACAGAGAGCATACCCCCACCCCCTTTAAGTCAAAAGAAGGTTTTTAATAATTACAACCAGTAGCAGGATTATAGTCATGTACCTGATGGGGAACCTGGTGATGTTAATGGAATTAATTATAATGAAAATATTTTTGGCTTGGACCCTTTAGAGTTTCCCCATCTGAGGAGATCCGAAAGGATCAGGAACCAGAGAGGGGGAAGGGGACAACATCATTTGAATTACAACAACAGAGGCAGGGGGAGAATGTATTAGATATATTTGAAAGTTTTTTCTTGGAAAATGGTTTTACAGAAATAAATATATTGAATACAGTGAATGACATTTTAGAAGTCCCACATGTTTTAAGGGACACTATAGACACCTCTGTCCAGATTATTACCAACAGTAATGGTGACTTTAAAATGTATAATTATAGTGACTGTATATTGGATAAAAGTATAGCAAACATTTTTGAAAGAGGTTTGTCTTTTGTGCCAAGTAAAAGAGGGACTGTAGATGAAGCATTAATAGATTTGAAGATGTATACAAGAAAGCTGAATTTTCAGTTTTATTTCAAAGAAGGACCACATGATATTTATATTAATAGTAATAATAATATATGTAAAAGATCCAGTACATTTAATCCCCCGCTATGCCCTATTGTGCAGATGTTTGAAAAAATGTGTGACTATGATATCCGCATGTTATTTAAGAATAGTAGTAGGATAACCTATGACGAAAATAATTTGGAAAAGGAAGAGTTGGAATTACTACAAAATTTATGTAATAACAACAAGATTAGAATTATGAAACCGGACAAGGGGGGAGGATTAGTTATAATGGACACTAATTCCAATAGTTTCTTCACACTGATACATATTGTCAGATGAGTGTGAATGAGAAAAATATATTATACAGGAAAGTGGACATTATGTTGGAAGAACTTCTTTTAAATAGACAAATCACATTTGATGAATGGTCTTAAACATCCAATTCCTACTACTTTTGGTATACCAAAAGTACATAAGGATCTCGATAACCCCCCCCCCCCCCCAGACCCATTGTTGACGCAAAGGCTTCAAAAACATACTATATTGCCAGTTTTATAGACATTCAATTAAAAAACATTTTATAAGACTGTAATTGGATAGTTAAGGATTCGTGGGACTTACTTAAGAAAATTAATAAAAATATGTATAATCATAGTTTAATCTTTGTAACAATTGATGTCAAAGATTTATTTTCTGTTATCCCACATGATACTGGAACTGAATGGTTCTATTCATATTTATGCCAATATACTAAGATGGGGGCATGATAGGATTCTTACATTAAGGAGCCTCATGGAGTTAGTTTTGGACACTAGCATTATTGTATTTTCAGAACAATTGTTCAAACAATGTAAAGGTGTAGCCATGGGGGCTATATGTGCACCCATCTTTGCTAATTTAGTCTTAGCATTCTGGGAGAAGGAATATATATTCACCAGTAAATATGCACAACTTTGGCAATATTATGGGCGATGTTTGGATGACATAGTCATCCTATGAAATGATAGTGAGGATATGTTAAATTAATTTCTTGAGTTTATTGGTGTAAGTACAGAATTTTTGGAATTTTCTCACACCATTTCGGATGAGAAAATTAATTATTTAAGCATTACTATAAGTAAAAATAGAATGAAAAGTTGTTTTGAACCGACAATTTTTAGGATACCCACTTATTCCAACACACTTTTACATTTTTCCAGCTTTCATCCTATATATCAGAAGAAGTCAATAATAAAAGGACAAGGGGTTAGACTAGCAAGAATGGTTTCAGACTTCTATGAGTTCTTAGGTCAAATAGAAATTCTTAAAGGTATGTTGGTTAGCAGAGGTTATCCCTTAGAATCTGTAGAAAATACATTAAAGGAGGTGGTATCTAAAAGGGAACAATGCATATTTTTTCCACTATTAGGTAAGGGTCCTAATAGTTCAGTTGAAGGTATGCGAAGTTCTCATGGTCAGAACAATAAGTAATTTCATAGTGCTGGTATTTTTAGATACAACCAGCAGTTTAAAAGTATAAGCAATATTATTCAGTGTAACTGGAATTTATTTAATATTAATAAAGAATTTTTGGACATAGTGGGAACAGAACCTAATATTGTTTATAAAAAGGACACCACTATAAAAAAACATGCTGGAGAGGGTACAAGAGATTCACTCTGGGCCCAAGGGGATGTTTAAATGTGGTTTTTGTCTGCAGTGTAAATATATTCTAGAAGGCACAGAATTGTTTATCCCAAATTATGGTAAATATATATATATATATATATATATATATATATATATATATATATATATATATAAGAAAAAATTCACCTGTAATAGCAGGGCTGTTGTTTACATAGGGACATGCACGCAATGTTCTTGTTTTTACATCGGTAAGACCATTAATGCTCTTAGGAGCAGAATGTATCAACATTTCTATGATATTAAAAAACAAGATATAAAAAATATTTTGGCGGTGCACATTATCAATAATGAGGGACATGATTTTAGATTTTCAGTATTGGAACAAGTCACAGTTAGAGATAGAGGTGGTCCCCTTAATGATTTTTTGGAAAATAGGGAACTAAGATGGCAGTTAAAAACTAATGCAACATCATTTCCAGGCTTAAACACAAATACATCTATCAGTTCCACCCTCAGATTAAAATCTGAAGGTTATTTTTGAATAACAGCGACAATAAACTAGGGATTCTTTGTGGTTTGAACATAATATAGTGTATTTATTATGGTTTTTATTTTTATTGTAATATGGTAAAAATGTATTTAATATTTTAGATGCCTCAATGGGGCTGTATCAATTGAACTTAATTCAATTTAAGTAATTTCATTACGATGTCATTAATTATGAAGGCGTGTATTTGTATAAAAAAGGTTTAATTTATTATGGATGTGTATTCTGAAGAAGTTTTTATTAAAAAACGAAAGCACTTAATAACAAGATATTGTGGATCTCGTCTTTCTTTCCTGGCGGTTTTTTTTAGTTTTGTTTGTGAGTTTCCAGACTTCTTGGAACCCCCATTGCTATTTTTTTCTTAAATGTCTGATTAAATGCATTTTTTAGACTGTTTATGTTGTTTCTTACCAAAATTGGAGGAGAAGTTGGAGAATCCCTGGGAAAATCTGGAAAAGAAGGATGAAAAATCTCAGAGACTCACTATATCAGCTTCTCTCTTTTATTACACTTTTTGATCATCTCTTTAGCAGAGGTACCAAAACCTAAATCTCTATCATAAGTTCATAGGCTGTTGTCAGACTAATGACCACTACGGCCCTTACAAGTCTAGCCATGCACTCCAAACTATTTGGGTCCCAAGTATCATGGGCATCTACATGGGTGCATATTAGCAGGGAGGTAAGTAAGGATTTTGGGGGGGGGGGCGGTTAGTTAGGATAATACTTTTCTTATTGTTAGCATCTGTCCCATAAGGGACATGGTGCCATACTGGGAGTAAAGCTATGATTTCCCATCCAGTTGTCAAGGTTTTATTTGAACAGGGTAAGGGAAGAACTCTGTTTCACATGGATGGGGAGCCTATTCTAGAGTGTGGGAATCCTTTAGACACGTATCTGTCTCCCCACCATGTTATGTTTATGTCACAAGCTAAGTTCATATCCCTGGATCTAGTACTTCTGGTGCTGTTTGTTTTTCACCTGTGCAACAGATCCATCAATACTTTGCATCAGGAAACCCTGTAAGCCAACCAAAGATCCCCTCTTAGCAGCCTGTAGGAGATTGAATACAGAGCCTTTACTCTATCAGTGTAAAGTAGTGTAGTCATGCCCTGAATTCCCCTGGTGAGAAGACTTTGAGGGCATTCCAACTGTTGCAAGTGTCTGGTTAGATATGTGTCAATGGGGGCACTGTATTCAATGACAGGTCTGATAAAGGTCAGGTAGAGTGGTATTATAGCTTCCTTGGACCTGGATACCATACCCTTACTGATAAGATGGGCAACGTAGAATGATTTTCTTATTATCTTAGCTATGTGCTGGTCAAAGATTAGATTGCTATCTACTTATGTTCCCAGTTCCTTTACTACTGGGTCAACTCTTTGGGGCATTTTATCGATGCAGTAGTTAACCTGGGTCGACAGTTTCCAAGAGGGCATTATAATGCACTTTTTGGCATTGAGTTTTAGGCCATGGTTTTGGCACCAACCATTTGTTCTATTACACCCACTTGCAAGATGTTGGTGGGCCAGAGGCCTTAAACATTAGCCCTGACTTTGGTGAAGTAGATGCCAAACAGGACGCCAGCCCAGCACGGAGCCCTGGGGTACTCTTCTGGTGACTAGTCTCTTGATGGAGGTGATCTCAATGATCCTGACTTCTTGCATCCTGTCTGTGAGCCAGCCAACAATCCAGTGAGTTATGTAAGGATTTACACCTAGCTCAGAGAGCTTGTCAACAATGCCTTAGTGGGGTATTGTACTCAATGCCTTATCTATGTCAGGATACACAGTATGTACTGTTTTACCTTCTTCCATTGCCATAGTGACCCTCTCAGAGAAGTATAGCAGGTTAAGCATACCTTCCCTTAACATTTAGGTTGCCAATGTCCTTATTTATCATTTACATAATAATTTGTTTCATGCCTTTGAGTATTAGGCTTGCTTAGTCTAATGAGTCTGTAGTTCCCTAGGCTGGTTAATACCTCTCCATTGTGGAGGGGAATGACTGCTGCGGTCATTTGGAATGTAACAAGTTTCAAGGCTGTAGTTGAAAAGAACCTCAAGTGGTCCGGATAGGTCATGTTTTAGACTGTTCAGCGGGCAACGAGGGATGTTGTTGGGATACATGGAGGTGGTGTTCTTGGCTTTAGTCACTGCAGCCAGTCTCTGGTCATTACTGCTAGCTGGGGGAAGTATGCTTGAGGGTATTTCACCTGATAGAGCTGGGAATGAAGTCTGAGCTGAATTTGTAAGCCAGTAGATTTCCTATATTACCCCGAAAAGTGAAGGTGATGCCATTCACCACAGGTTCAGCACACTGCTGTGTGTTACCTCCAACATTCTGAACATAGTTGAGAAAGCCTTATGATTGTCCTTAGCCTGCTAGGTTATCCTGACCTCATAGTTGGCTTTGTTGTACTTAATTATACATCTTAGTTTTTTTTTCTTTAGTTGTATAAGAGTATTCTAGACTATAAGGGAGTTGCTCTATCTGATTTTGCTCATGAGTTTTCTTCTTTCATTATATCCCCTGTTTAGTTGAGGATTCCACCAGTGGAGTTTGTTTTTGTTGTTTATGTTTACTTCTAGTAGGTGCAGCAGCCTCTATGCAGCCACTCACATGTTTGTATACAGACTGTGAATAATTCTGCATAGGTAGCTGTAGTATCAGGGACGGGGGAGCCTTGAATTTTGACAAGCTGTCACTTAATGGATGTAGTTTGCCACTGAATAGTCCCTAACTGTTAATGGTTAAGCTGGATTTTCTGGGATGATTTTTATTTCAAATAAGACAGTTTTGTGATCTGACCTCACTAGTGAGGATGTGAAATGGAGAGGGGGTTTGCAAGTCAACCCTATGTTCTGGGGGGTTTGGAAGTCAACCCCATGTTCTGAGTACCAGATCCAGTATGTTTGATCCTCTGGTAGGAGCATGCACTATCTGTCCCAGGGTGTTTGCATTAATAAGTCCAGGAAGCATTGTGCCTGTGAGTTTTAGACAATGTAGTTTCTCAGTCTATAGAGCAATAGTTAAAGTCACCCATGAATAGAGTGTTTGTTTGGACGGTGAGCACATCTAATATGTTTAGGCAAGAGTAGTGAGACTGTGAGACTCTACTGGCATAGATGGTGACCTGTAGCTATCCATGATATGGTAAGGGATCTTATCTATGATGACTTGCATGTGAATGAGCTCTGTGGTGTCATCCTTTTTAACCAACCTGGAGGTATGCTTGTTGCTACTGTAGATGAAGACACCTCCACCCTTGGCCACAGCCTGTGCTGTTGTTGGTCTAAATGTGTGGAGGGCACTGTAGCCTTGCACTTCCAGAGTACTATCTATGGCTTTAAACCAAGTCTTTGTCATGGAACAGATGTCTACATTCTTCAGAGTGAGGAGGGCTTGATCGGTATGGAGTCTTTTGTTCAGGCTGCAATAAGACTTTAGGTTGCTTATAGCAATTTTCACTATGTTAGTAGTTTTGTCTTTTTGGCATTGCCTAAAAAAAGGCTCTAAGGGAATGGATAAAGTTTTAGCCAATATCCAAAAGCCTATGGGGGACAGGTGTAGCCCATCCTTGGCAAAGCAACATGGACTTTTGACCATGTCCTCCCATGACGTATATTGGATCACCCTGAGTGCCAGAAACTAAACATTAATGATTTTAATAATTGGCCATGTTCATACTGTGGCATCATCCATGATGAAGGTAGAATGCTGCTCAATTCAAGGCTCATACCCATTTACAGTAAACTCTCAGTTAACCAGAACTCAAGCAACCGGAAAAAAAAATCAAAGAAATACAGTACATTATGAACAATTCAATTCAATTTTCATGTTTTGCACTTTATGTTTCCCCCCAGCCAGGCTTTTAATTACTGTATTTTAATATTAAAATCAAATCAATACAGAGTTTATGGTATAGTATAGTATAGGGTACAGTATTAGGCCTGTTTTTAATAGTAACTCTCAAGCAACAGGAAACTACAGTTATCTGGCATCTACCAATCCCCATGGGTGCTGTTTAACTGAGAGTTCACTGTATTTTATTTTATTTATTTATTTATTTTACATTTGATTACCGAGAGAGTCCAAATGGGCAAGAAGCCCATTTTCAGCGGAGGCCCAGGAAGAAAAGCTCCACAATGTTACTATAGTAAATGCAATAAACATAGGTTAAGTACAGAAGAGAGTAAACTCTGCAATGATTAAATATGCACAGGGAGATCATACAAAATTGTTGTTGGATATTCCCTTCAGTAATATGTTTATATTATTTGATGGCATGAAAACGGCATTGGGGGAATAACTCATGTCCAGTCAGAGGCCGGGATTCCTGTGGACAGGTTCGGAGTTTCTCACTCACTGAGGGCGACCCAAATGTCACGTCGCTGGATTTGAGCGAATGCCAAACGCTGACCGACTAAGTTGTGAGAAGAGCAGCCCAGTAGCTGTCCCTGTTTTGAAACATGTTAATTTTTCTTGTTACGATACTGACAGACTTTACAACTGGCTTATGTATCTGATGAAGTCCATTGGGGACGAAAACGCGGATGGTTAATAAGGCGTCCATTTCGTGCAGAAACTGTGTGGTGTTTCAAGCTTCTTAGCTCCTCTCTGACTCTTTCTTTGGACTTATTAATATGTTTATATTAATATGAAGGTTGGTTCAATAAATAAAATAAACATATATAAACACAGAATAAAAGTATGTTATACAGCAGACATCAACATATAATGAGTGTACATTATGATACCTTGTGACACATTTTCCGAGTGATCCATTAGGTCTCTTTTTACATAATCCAGTGAAGTATGTCTCAGGTCATTTATACCCACATGGACTATGACAGAATCATATTGGTACCAGGGGTGCAGTAACTTGAATGTGTGCATGATATTGTAGATCCTGGTTCCAAATGGGCAACTAACAGTTATCTTCTTGTCAAACTTAGTGAGTGGGACATCTGTGTGTCGCACAATGAAGTCTCCAATTACAAGAGTATTACGTAAAGTATATGCTTGCCTTATGGGCTTTGCTGTTTGGGGACCACTGAATGTAGGCTTATGTGAGATGCTTGGTGTTGCTTTTGGTGTGTGCTTTAGTAGTGATTGCTGAGGAGTAGTGTTGCTATTAGGTGGCTTTGAAGATCTTTGAGATTTGGAAACAAAGAAGAATTTAAAATCTCATTTTTAATACCATCTGGGATTTTTTCAGAATGCAGCCATGCAAACCTCCTAAAAACAGTTCCAATGTCCATAGGATTTGAAGAAGTATCAACAAAGTCATACATGCATTGTATACAATAAGTAGTGATTTGAACAACAGAAGAAATTAAATTATTTAAAGCAGACTGTTCATCACAAGAAGAAAGCATGAATAAAACATTAAACAAACTAAACTGATTGAGGAGAAAGAAAATCCCTTTAAAAATTTGGAAAAGGAGGGCTGGAAAATCTTGAGATTCCCTGGATCAGCCTGCCACTTTCATCCCACTTTTTGATCACCTCTGCAGCAGAGGGACCAAACACTAACAAGGGAAAATTTAAAACCTCATTTTTAGCATCACCTGGGAGGTTCTGAGAATGTATCCATGCAAACATCCTCAAAATAGTAGCAGTGGCCACAGCCCTGGAAAAAGCATCAACAGAGTCATACACACACTGAGACCTATGCAATAGAATGAACTAAGTTATTTAAAGCAGATGTGTCCTCATAAGAAGCTGCAGATAAAACATTCCTAAAACTTTCCCAATTTGTCAGAACAAACTTAAACACATGAGCCTGACAATTCAACATCCTGAAAATCAAAGTTGCAGAAGCATATGCTTTTTTCCCATACTTAATAATCTTGCCTTTGCCCCTTCTCCTGTCAGTTCAAATGGTTTTGCCAGGCTTAGAAACTAAACTGCAAGTGAAGGCCAGGAGCTGGACTTGGGTTTTCAGAGGCTATTAGAGACGCATGCCATCGGAGCATTTTATAGCCTATCTCCACTACCATTCCTTGCTATGACAACCTTCAAAAGTACACAAATCTATTCATGCACTGGAAGAGGCCATGCCCTACCCAAAAGGCAATGACACTAGCAAGAGATGGGAAAAACTATGGGATTCTATCTATAACACTACAATATCTATCCTTGGGATGAAGACAGTCAGCAGTCGTGCTGACTGGTTTGGAGTCCACATTGAAGTGCCCACACCCCTGACTAAGAAGAACAGACAGGCACTAGCTGTAACCAGGTCCTCTCCCAATGAAAAGAACTTTCATGCACTATGGTACGCTTAGAGTCAAGTGCAGCAGGTAGTTCAGTGGTGCGCAAATGATTACTGTCTCCAACTTTGCTTCAAGATTCAATAGGCAGCAGACATTTGTAACGTGAGAAATGTATGATGGGATCAAGCAAGCCATTGGTCCACCACAAAGGAAGATTGCCCTACTTAAGCTGCCAACAGGTGAAGACTTGAAGGACAAAACCAAGTAGATAGAACACTGGGTGGAACACTACTCAGAGCTATATGCCAGAGAGACCATAGTTACTGACAAAGCCCAGAATGCCATCAAATCTCTGCCAGCTATGACTGTACTTGATGTTTGCCCACCTTGGAGGAACTCAATGAAACAATTACAGTACTTCTGGAAAAGCCCCCAGAAATGATGGCATTTTCTCAGACATCCATAAATGTGCTCAGATGACACTGTCAGAGATATAACTGGATATGATGCAACTCCAAGAAATGACTTCAGAGTAGTATTCCAGTTTGCAAGTAATATTAATCAGTACACAGATGTTGTTAAGAAGAACTGGCATTTGTTACAGGAGGTACCTGGCTTAGCTACTAATATTGGTGAGGTCCCAAAATTTAGTTTCAGGAATAACATATCGCTGAAGCAACATCTTTGTAAAGGTGAAAAACGAACTACAACTATTTTTTTCTAAAAGTCAAGGTACATTTCCATGTAGAAACTGCAGTGCCTGCCAGTATATTTATAGCAGAAACAAATATACTCATCCCACTCGACATTTTACATTGTATGCCAAGCAATACTATGACTGTAGAAGTATGGACGTTATTTACTTTGGTTTTTGCCTAAAATGCCCAGCGTTTTATATAGGCAAAACCAATAGGATGTTCAAAGAGAGAATTTTAGAACATATAAGGGACATAAATAACCAGAAACAGTCTAATGCTTTAGTCAATCATGTCATGAATACAGATCAGTCTCATTCATTTAAATTTTTTGTCCTACAGCATATACAGAGGAATAGTAGGGAAGGGGATATAGAAAACCTCACTGAAGAACATGAACAGAGGTGGATAATTAAATTGAATGCAGATAGATATCCAGGTCTAAATGGTACCACTTCACTAGTTCCTTTTCTGAAGGCAAGGCGCCTCAGACACTAATTTGCTATTTTGCTACCTATTTCTTCCATATTTAATAGCTTGTATGGATTTTAGCCTTATTTATTTATTCATTTTGCTGCTATAGACTGTTATGTTAGTTAAGGTGGTCTTAGTATGCTGTTTTTATATTTGCTAGTTATTGTTTTATATATACATATTTATATATATATATATATATATATATATATATATATATATATATATATATATATATATATATATATATATATGTCTGATTAAGCTGTTGTATTTTTGTGTAGATATATTTTTATGCAGATATCCTCTATGCAGCTGCTTTCATTACACTGTTTATCTTGAATGCATACAGACTTTGGCTTTAAATTTTAATTGAGTTTTAAACTGACTGATTTATTGAACTCATTTGTATGTATTTAAGTGAAATTAATTCATACTAGCTTGTCTGATGAAGCAACGTGAGGTTGTGAAAGCGCTTACTACTTTTTATTTTTTAGTTTGTTGAATAAATAATATTACAGCAAATAATATAGTGTGTCACCCAGGTGCTTTATTCGTTTTAGTTGACCTTCGTGCTGCCTGACTTGCAGATACATAGCAGCTCCATCACGGCTAGATTTGTGAGTGCCTTGTAGATCAGGCAAAGGTCACCCCTTAATAGTCAGTAGGAGACAGAGTAAAGGTATATGGCTTTTAGTCTATCCTCATAGGACATGTTGTTCAAACCCTGTACTTTCTTTGTGAGGAGCCTCTGACGTCACTCCAGCTGCTGTAAGTGTCTAGTGAAGTACATGCTAAATGGTGCACTGTAATAGAATATTGGTCTAATGAGAGCTGAGTAATTTCCTTGGATCTATAGGTTGTGCCACATAGAAGGACTTCTTCAGCACTGTGGACATATGGCAGTCAAAGTTCAGGCAATCTATCTATCTGTGTACCTAGATCTCCTACCTCTTAGTCTACTTTTAGGGTGTGCTATTGATGTTGTAATTTGCAGGGTATTTGACTTCCCTTCATTCCTCTGACCAAGGCATTCGACTTTGTCAGTAGGAAAGGTCTGTTTGCAATTCTGGCAAAGATAGGCTGTCCTAAAACACTGCTTAATGTTATCAGGACCTTCCATGAAGGCATGAAGGGAACCATCATGTACAACGGATCCACATCCAAACCTTTCGAGATTCTCAGTGGAGTGAAGCTGGGATGTGACTGGCTCCAATATTGTTTTGTATCTTCTTTTCAGTTCTGTTGAAATTTTCTTTCAGAACTGCTACAGAGGATATCTTTCTCTGAACCAAAAAAGATGGTAACCTCTTCAAACTGTTCAGGCTTAGATCGAAGACCAGGGTGTTTAGAACGCATCTAAGGAAGTTCCTGTTCACGGATGATAGAGCTACTGCCGCTCACACTCAGCAGGTACTTCAGTCATTCATAAGTTGCTTTGCATATGTATTTATGGAATATGACCTCACAACTGGTTTAAAGAAGATCCAGGTAATGGGCCAAAATGTAGGTAATGAGCCATCTATAAGGGTGAGTGACTATGAGTTGAAGGTCATCCATGAGTTCATGTACCTAGGTTCTACAATTTTTGACAACTTGCTGCATGATAGGAAGATCACCAAATGCATTGTAAAAGCTGCCACAACATTTTCCAGGCTGACTAAGTGAGTATGGGCTAATAATGTGCACACCAGGGTACATGTTTACACAGCTTGTGTTTTCAACAAGTTACTGTATGCCAGTGAAATATGGACTTTGTGCTCAAAACAGGACCTTCAGGTCAATGTATTCCACATGGACTGCCTTAGGCCCATATTTGGCATCTCATGGCAAGACAAGCTCTCCAACAGCACAGTGCTTGAGACTACAGGCACCCCCTCAATGTTCACCCTCCTAAAATAGAGGAGTATGTGCTGGTTGTGTCTTGTGTCATGCATGATGGATGGCCAAATACTGAAAGACTTCCTTTTTGACGAGCTGGAGCCTGGAAAGAGGCTGAAAGGGTGACTCAAACTGCACTACAAGTACATATGTAAGTGTGACCTGAATGCTTCTCCATCAGTGTAAACACCTGGCATTCTCTCACCTCAGACAAGCATGCCTGGAAATGGGAAGTGAAGGAAGTTTGCGCTATGTATAAAACCACCTTGGCAAGGAGAGCACAGGATAAGAGATCCCTCAGGAAAAGCCATGCCTATGATATCAGACCAACATCTGCCTACTGTTGCTGAGGATGTGGAAATGACTGCCACTCCTGGACTGGACTGCACAGCCACAGAAGATGCTGCTCGAATCAGTCCAACAGGGGCACAAACACATTATCCGTTCAGATCGAAGGGTGCCCACTACTTTTGTATATCTTCTTACAGATACTTAACATTGCTCTATACGACCTGACCTCATTCCATACTTGGGCATACTGTCTTCTCCTGCATCACTGTTCTGTGTCAGCCCTCATAACCAAAACAAAATGGTCAATATAGAGATCTCTGTTTTGTGTCTCTTTGCTGCTTGCCTTGTCTTATCATAGCTAGCTGTTTCTATCACTTAAACTATTAAGGAACTCTTACTAATAATATGCAAATGATGATTTAACGTGGCAAAGCAAGTACAGTCAGCCTCAGCTCACTTAAAGTAATAATGAAGAAATCATCATTAAACAACATAGAGGTATCACAGAATGAACCTGTACTTCTGCAAGCAAACAAAACAGCAGTATTGCAGTCAAGCTATTCTGCTTCAACACAGGGGTGGTAGAATTCATTCTTATTCTAGGTATATCACTTAGATGAGCTGCACTGTGTAATGCTAAATGAATAAAAATTGTCGGACTATTTTTTTTACTCTAAAGATGATCTGTATTCAATTAACCATGGTAAAAACTGTCCAGGTCAAAGGTTTAACAGAAGAGTTTTGTTGAGCTAACAGAATAAAAACTGTTACCTAAATATCAACAGTCTGAGGAACAAAAGCCAAGTGTTACTGCACTTACTAAGGCCTGGTTCAGTACTTTTGCTTGTAACAATGGGCTAAACATTCTTTTTACCAAATAAGAGACACTTATTTGATATAAAGGATCACATGTATTACAGGGTAGAGGGTACAGTCATCTTCATGGTCATCTTAATTCCAGTATTGACAAGTTCCAGTTGCTGTGGGTTTATCTGGCTATATACCACCTCATCATACATTTTTACTTTGTACAGTTTATTATACTGGAATTTAAAGTAATTTTAAAATGTCTTATTTATCACAGTTTACTGTTATATATTTTGTTAAACAGCATTTTTTCAGAATGCCTGGTTTACTTAATAGTTATTTTTTGCAGTAGTAAAAGAGTACGAAGTTCAGAAACATGCACTAAGGTTGGGAAGGAACTATACTTATGTGGGGTCTGCATTCTGGAAGTTAGTATATAATTCAGGAAATCCTGGCTATGCCCCTGCCAACCATCACAAGTATTAGAAAGCACGGATTTATGACAGTCTTCAGCATAACTATACATCTATTCTCCTGAGCACACTCTTCACTGAGTTAATGCTAACAACACACATGAATTATTCTCAAGACAGAATTCAACATTCACTTTTAAGGGACTGACAAGAGGTCAATTAAGTGGCACTAGCATAATTTATGTCATTTACTATCCTTCCATTAGGAATGAGAAGGTGCTAGGGTTTGCTCATATGCTCAGCTGAAAACATACTGGTCTATAACCATATGTAACAGATGGCTATATGCCTGAACTGCCTAGCAGTCAATTCTCTATATAATCTGTCCAGATACAGTATGCACTTGTACTGCATCATGCCTAGAAAGGAAGAGAGGCACAGCAGAAAGCAATTCTTTGTGCAGAGGTAAGAACATCACTATGCACTGGGGTGGAATGGTTTTTACTATATACCTTCCCTTCTCTTGAAGATGATGCTGATTTCATCACTGAAGTTTTCTTTAAAATCCTCAGTAAAAATGCATCTTTCCAAAAATTCTAATTCAAAAATGATACCTAGTCATGGATTGCACCACATCTTCAAACAGGTGTTTCCAGGGCATGAGGTACCTGGGCAGCTTCTACTAAATGCATTCCTACAGAGTTATATTAATTAAGCATGCTGAGGAATAGAGCATGATGGTGTGCAATGGCATTCAGGAAAGGAAAGTGGCTACACTTTGCAAATTCAAAAGGCCTCTGAGCACTGCCCTATGGTGTTATGAAATGCCACAAATATTCTGATGAAGTATAAGACAGACAAGGCTGTCAGTTCCCCACTGCCACTTGTTACATTGGCAAACTGCTAAACCTTTTAGTGAACACTCTTGATGGCTCAGTACTCCAAAGCAGTGGTCAAACAATGGCACATCTACAGTAGTTAACTCTTTTATGAACAAAATATTAGTTTCAAACCACTGAGTCAACAACTGACAAAGAAATTCCTGGCAGATGTAAAAAGGCACAGAAGCATGAAATGGCTTGCCAACCAAATTTGAACAACATGCATCTAACCAGTCAAAGGAATGTCATACAGGTGCTTAAATGAAAATGTGTGGCCTATGCTTTGAAAAGAGGTCATAGTCATCCTTATTTGCAAAGGAGGGACAATAGAAAAACTGAACAACAGGTTCACTGCCTTGTTAATTAACCTCACTACAGTACCAGTCAGAGTACTGCACGATCGGCTGTTACTTGTGTAGCTCACACTGTACTTCATTGTAGAAGTAATAGACTGTAGTCTTTCATTACACCACAAGGTGGAGCTCTTTTCAGGAATATAAAAGACAAATTTGAAAGTGAAAGAGAAGACTGATATACTAGCTGAAGGAGGGAAGACTGAAACATGTAGCTGAAGGGAAAAAGGGCCTTGCAGCATGACTGGATTTTCTTTTCTGGTGCTTTGGGACAGAGAAGTAAAGTAGCAGATTGTGTCTGTCTTTTGCCGAAGTCCTGCATGATGGTATTCTGTGGAATCAGGAGAGAAGTCTGAAACCAGTAGTTCCATGCCTGCATATGATTCAGCAAGAAAAGGAGTTCCTTTGGGCCTAGTACAGAGAAGCCATAGATGATTACCAGAGTTCTGGCAGGTGATTTTTCTACTTTTCTCATCAGTGGAACCATGGTGCCTGGTTACTAGGATGTTCTCGATGGAGTGGTGAGAGGCTCTGGCCGTCATTTTACATTTTTATAAGATTGTGGATCCCCCCCCCCAAATGCTTTGAGGATTACAAATAACTGGGATCCATACGAGCTCCAACTTGGGCCCCATCATGCCGGCAGCAAGACTGTAAGTAGTTACTGGCCAGTGAACAGGCTATAATAGAGTGTTTCATAGTTGGTCTGTTTAGATTTTATCAAGGGGGTTGAGGGTGTTAGTACTGCTCAATGACATTGCATTTTCTCATATTTGTATTGTTGCATTATAAATCTTCATTGTTCAATGACACTGCATTTTGCCCGTGTTAGGACTGCTGCCTTCAAGAATTTTGCTGCTCAATGACATTGCATTTTCTCATATTTGTATTGTTGTATTATAACTCTCTTATTGCTTAATGACATTGCATTTTTCCCGTGTTTGTATTGCTGCATTACAAAGCTTTACTGCTCATTGATATTGCCTTCTTTGTGCATGTTTGAATGTCAAGACCTTTTTCTGTTGAGTTCTGGGGAAGAAGGTGAATGTATGTTTTCATTGCATGCATATCTCACCTTGCCTTATTGCTAACTGGTGCACTGTTGAAATAATTTGTTTGTGGTTGTGCTATTTTTGCCTTTTAAACTAGAAGTGTCACCTAGAATAATATCTGTCATTCTTGCCACCTTGGTGTGTTGGGCCTATAGGGGTGTCACCATAGTCAGGTAGGAAGGAATCCATATTTACTTCAGCTACACCTGCAGGTGCGCTACACTTGTATAATATAGAACTCTTATTGTCATGGATACTCAACATGGCATTTGCTTAGGAAATAGGGTTCACATCACACTTTTCAGTTTACTTGACTATATGAAAACTCGTCTGAAAAATGATGAGATTACTGCTGCATTGTTTCTTGATTGTCAGACGCGACTACTGTGGACCATTCAATACTCATTCCCAAGCCATTATTCTATGGCACACACAACCCTGACATTCAATGTTTTTGCAGTTTTGTAAAAATTTAGACAACAAAGACTTAAATGGAGGACTTTTGCCTCATTACTTGGAATGTTCCCATACGGTATCCCTCAGGTACAATGTTGAATCCACTACTATTCAAGGTTTAAGTGAACATAGTGTGATGGCTGTGCAGAGAGTCAGACTACTTTAGTACACTAATGGCCTGTCCTACTCTGTACGAGATGGTCCTCACTGATATTTAGACTGTCAATCAAAAAATATTATGCTCCTTCAAAAGAGTCCATTTCATCTACACAAGAGGGTATGGTTGTTAGAAAACAAATCCTTATAACCTGTCATAAATGGCCTGCTTAATACAACTGCAACTGTTAGAAACCTGGCAGAAGTAATGCCTAGTTTAAAATATCTTGGGTAATCAGGAATTAGATGCTGATATTGATGCATATAGCAAAATCACATAATTCAACAGAAGATAAATGTTGTCATCCCTATATTGCAGAATAAAATATTTTACTCAAAGGTCAGAAGATAAATAATTAATGCTTATACACAACTATTTATGATTCTTTAATCTTAACAAACCTGGGAGAGTATAACACTGATATATATCTGTCACAGCCTATAATACAGCAGCAAGATTTACCACCACCTCCCATATCAGACTTTTCAGTGTATAAAGCTAAGTAGACTAGCCCGCCTTAAATTTGTACAGTTCTGCTTTTCACATAAAGCACTATAATAAACCCCTGCACTGATCTAGAAGATAGTGTTCTTCTTAAATATCAGCAGGAAAGCTTAAAACAGCTTTTGGTTTAAAATGGAATTAAAACCACCAATAACTGGCATGGAGTCCCTGTTAATACTCACAACATCTGCACTACTGAAAATTGACTTCCTGACCCCATAAAAAGAGTATAGTCCTGCTCAATTTTTTAGTAACCAACAAGAGATTCGCAAAGGACAAATCAGTACTTACATATTATCGCAACCAGATTTGTAAGCAGGCATAATTTGCAATGTTCTCACAAAAGGAGTTTATTGTATAGTGAAAATGGGTGCATAAACTCCTAAGTACTATTTTATCACATTGGTTATGAAACAGGAACAGGAATAATAGCAAAATTCTTCTTCCCGGGTAGCATCCTTTACCGATGGAACTGGTACTTATGTATTAAGAACAGGAATTTTGCAATAATTATTTATCAACTGATTAAAGTTATCTTCGTCAACTTTTCAAGATAATACTATTGATATTTTAAAAATGTTATTGTTTCTGAAGGCATGAGGTGGAGTACTAGGCAATAATGGAGAGCACTGGACTGAGCGTATCTCATACTCATAGACACAAGTTACACTTAGTCCAGAGTTCTCCATTATCGTCCAGTATAATTTACCACGGATATCAGTTAAAATATTCTTAACGTTCAATATGTGACAGATCCTTTCAATATGGACTGTGAGGAACATGGACTTTTTAGGACTATAAATAAGCAAAGTTCTTCATAATGAGGTAAACTTGAGAGTTATGCTTGGCAGTGGCACTGGAAGTGATGACCCTAATCATTACAGTGAACGTTCAATAACAATGACAACACAAGCTTGTTAATAACACTTTAGTTTAATAACCTTGCGAAGAGTTAAAACAAATGCTAGCAGAAACAGCAACAAATACTTCATGAAATAACTCAGTGAACTGATTTAATGACAGCAGCTAAACATACTTCTTTGTACTGACTCACTAATTAGACAAGTTCCATTATGTCTGTTTACAAATCTGGTTGCGATAATACATAAGTACCGACAAATCTAACCAAATGCTATTTTTGTCATCATAAGGCATTTTATTCCCCTTACAGAAATCTAAAGAATCTCATGCATAAATATAATGGAATAAAAATAAAAGTACAGTTCTGTAAGTAAACAATGCAACAGTATTACTATCACAGTAGCCTAAGATATTTGGATTACAACCTGCCCAGGATCATTCCCCTAAACCTCTTAGAGCAAAAAATCTGGGCAAAGCCATAAATAATGTGGGAAGAAAGGCCCAAAAACAGGGACAATTTTTAAATGTGCTCTTATAAACCTAGAACATTGATAGAATAACAGGTTTGCCATTGGCATGGGCTTTCTGAAGGGTATGAAGTCTGAAACGCAAATGCCTGTCATTATTTTCTGGGTTCCACACTCAAGAATTTGCCAATCTTTTGCCAGAAAATCAAAAAATTATGAAGAACAGACCAAAAATATGATGAAAAATCCAGACATTCTGCAACAATCTGGTCAGCTGATAGGTATGCTCAGGATATGTTTCAAAGCTTCAGGGCAGCTTCCATGTGCCCCAACTGCCAAGGGCTTGTGCAGAGCCACATAAAAAGGCAGACTGGGTGCCAAAAACTTCACAGCCTTCTTGCCTCATGAAGAAAAGCTATAGTCCTGAAAGGAAAAAGCAGTACTAGAACATATGTAACAATATAGACAAAGGTATAAACATCCACACACTGGCAATTCTCAAAAACAAAGCAAGGGGGATAGAAGGAGGGAAGGGGTGGAAACTGCAACAATGACCTATGGCAACATCTAATGTTATAGTAAGTTTACTTACAAAACTATACTATGTTCAGCATTAGATCATTGTTGCAGCAGCCTAAGCTATTTGGGTAGATAACTATAATTGGGAGCATTTAGGGAGGAGGAAAGAATCCAGGAATTCCTGGGTGATGGTCCAAAAAAGCTTATTATAGACCTAGAAAATGCTTCCAGCTTGTAATGCTTTGTGAAAGTCGATACAGAGGACCAATTTGCTGCCTCTCAAGTAATTCTAGATTCCTTTCCAAAAAGCCACATAAGAAACCAAAACCCTAGTAGAACAGACTCTAATCCTGTCTGGAAGTGGCTTGTTATGGTCAGAACAGCAAAAAGAAATAGCATGAGACAACTACCTAGAAACTGTCTGGTTTGATACTGCCTGATCTTTTTTCTTATCTTCGTAGGAGACAAATAGTTCATTTACTTTCCTGATGGATTTAGTTCTGGTCAAGTAGTATGTGAGGTGCCTGCGGACATCCAGAGTATTTGGGATTCTTTGTCCCTCATTTTTAGGTTCTGGAGAGAAATCAGGAAGATTGATAGAGTGGCTTAAGGTAAATACTGAAACCACTTCGGGAGTAAAAGAAGGATTTGTTCTCAAACAGATCCTGTCCTTGTGGAAAATGAGGTAGGACTGACTTACCATAACAGCATATAACTCAGATACTCTTCTTGTAGAAGGCAGGGCAATGAGTAATTACTAGTATGGTTTTTCCATGCCAAGAACCTCATATCAGCCAGATGAGCTGGTTTAAACAGAAGTATTAGTTTTTCAAGAACAAAGTTAAGATCCCAAGGAGGAGTCAGTTGTTTTCCAGGTGAATGGATATGTAAAACTCATTTCAAAAAATGCTAGACTTGAGGACAAGTGGAAAGGGGAGGACCTAAGGGCAGGTGAACAGAAATGACTGAAAAATGAATCTTGATAGATGAGTAAAAAAGGCCCAAGAATAATACACACAAATAATCAAGAACCAGAGGCATATGGACCTTAAATGTGGTCAGGTTCTTAGAATGGCACCAACTAGTAAATCTCTTCCACTTACACATATTTTCTTGTAGCAGCTTTTTGCCTCCTTTAGTGCATGCTGCACTTTCTTAAAAAACATGCCGAAAAGGAATCAAAACTCTATCATTCAAAAGAAATGTTTCCAGGATGGGGCTTGTCAAACATCCCCTGCTTTGTATGAGTAAATCCAGTCTGTGAGGAAGCTAGTGGTAAATGCCCTTAGGCGATTTTAAAAGAAGGGAAAACCACTGCTGTTTGGACTAAAAGGGGGTCACAGCACCACTACCATTGGAGAGTCCTTTTGGATCTTTAGAATAACCCTGAGTATCAGTGGTAAGGGTTGAAAAGCAAACAAGAGCATTCCTGTCTGTGGTAATGAGAAAGAACATCTTCCAGGCCTGTTTTCAAGGAATCTTGTAGCAAAATTTCTTTAACTGTCTGTTTTGAAAGAAAGGAAACAGATCTATTTGAGGTGTTCCCCACAGGTGTATCAATTCCTGGTTGTCCCTGAGTGTAATTTCCAATTGTGATGATCTTTCCTGGTCCTGCTCAGCTTGCATGCTACATTATTTTGCTATAACAGAATGTACGTGGCCTAAAGAGTCAACATGAGCTGAGTTGCCCCTTTCTAGGCAACCATAGCAATTCTGCAAAGAGGGTAAGATCTGGTACTCCCAATTTTGTTTCTATACAGCATTGCTGTAGTGTTGTCTATGAAAACTTAAGGAGGTCCTGGGGACCCCAGATGATGTAAGGATATCAAAGCATTGATTACTGCCAGTATCTCTTTGACACTCATGTGCTTTTGTCTGTCTTGCTTGTTCTGCAGACCTTGCACTTTCACCCCTTTCAATACAGACTCCCAAGTAAAGTCAGAAGCATCTGTGATAACAGACTAAAGATTATACAGCAGGGAGTACAGGAGACCTGGGTTGAAACAGAAGTGGTAAACCAACCACAATACTTCTCTTCTCACAAACTCCAATGCTAGAAATCTGAAAAGATAAAGGATGTTGATGCTGAGACTAGACTGTCCTTAGCTACCACTGAATTTTTCTCACTGGAAGTCAGGCCAAGGGAATCATGGTAATCACAGAAGCCATGACACACAGAATACTGAGTAATTCCTAGGTAGATACCAGAGATTGGTTGGAAAATCCCAGCAAGATTTTTTTCATACAGTCTTACTTGTTCTATGGAAGAAAGGCTCTTCCTATGGAAGCATCCAGAAGACATCACAGATAAATTATTCTGTGGAAAGGAATGAGAAAAGATACTTGTAAGTTTATCTGAAACCCAGACTTAACAGAAGTTTCATGAAAGTTGTCAGATAATCCTGACAATTAGAAAAAGAGTCTGAAGATATTTGGAAAACGTCAATACCGTGAAGTCTACTGAAAGCAATTACTAGAACCAGACACTTTGCAAATACCCTTGGTACAGTGAACAGACCAAAGGTAAGATGGACAACTGATAGTATAAGCTAGATACAGGAAGTCTTAAAAACATCTGAAATATTTGCCAATAGGATTGTGATGGTAAGCATCTTTTAAGCATATATTTGCATTGAAAGGACTGACAGTGTAAGCCAGATAAAGAAAGTCTTAAAAAACATCTAAAATATTTGGCAGTAGGATTGTGATGGCAAGCATCCTTTAAACATAAATTTGCATTGAAAGGACTGAGAAATAATGGGGGTCGGAGGTATAACATTTTGAATTTTAAGATCTTGACAAAAAAGACTGAGAATAAATCTACAACTGGACTCCCAAGTTCCCTCTATCTTTGGCACCAGGAAATCATTGCATAAAAAATGTGTTCATCAGATTTGCAGGCACTACCTATATGCCCCATCCTGAGATAACATCTGCCCCAAAACTGGAAGAAACAGGGATGTTTGGTTTACAGGATGAAGAGGAATCCCCTGTAACCATTTTTGGATGATCTGTCAGAACGATTTATCTAAAATAATCCAATGCTAGAGGGAAAGATGAAGACATAGACTAAAGCAGAGAGTGCCATGGTGGTGGGAAGGCAACTAGTCATTCTGACTTTTTGCAATGTCCTTAGTTCTGGATGCTTTCACTTTCTTTTTAAAGTCTCCTTGCTACCGCAATTTAAAATTATGTCAGTTAGTTCTTTGCTGCTTAAATTGCTTTTTGAAAAGGGATGGTGTGATAGAACATTTTATTAGATGTAGAAAAGGAAGGTTGAAACATTTGTGTCACCGCTTGTATCAATTTGCCCTTTTCATCAAATCTTTTCTGAATCACAGCAACAAAAGGGCTGAACAGAACATCCTTGTCAGTGGGAGAATTTAAAATCTCAGTTTTACCATCTTCTGGTGCATTTTGAGAAAGTAACCAAGCACAATTTCTCATAACTGACCGATAGCAGCAGGTCTGAAGACATTATCAGCAGAATCATAAAAAATTAAAAATTAAGGAGTGTTTGTTTACATGAGAAGCAGATATAATTAAGCTATTCAATAAATGTTTTACCTCAGAAGAGGGAGATGTTAACAGTTAAGCTTGTCATGTTATCAAAAGAAGCCAATAAACATTTTATCATGAGCCTGGAAATTAAAAATTCTAAAACTTAAAGTTTAAACATTCTTTTCAAATCCACCAAAATCCTTCCCATTCTTGTAAGAGTGAATGGAGTTAGCATTTGTTTAGCAATACAAGTTTTAGATAAGAAAATAACTGCAGTGTCTTCATCAGGATTATAAATGTGATATGAGCCAGGGGTACCTTTGTACAACTTATCAGACATTTAAGGAGCAGGAGGCTGACTGCCAGGCATGCCATACGCTGTTAGGAAACATCTTTTAAAGCTAATAAAACAGGTGGGACAACAGCAGGCTGTGGAATATTCAACTACGACAAGTTGTAAAACTTTTGCTGGGAAATCGGGATTTCATTCAGTTCCCACTGAAATGTCTCTTCCATTATGGCTAAGGTATCAGATAAAAAGCTAGTCTTCTGGAGGGATATCTGAAGTAGCACTCTATTCAGAATGAAAATCTTCAGCGTGTGGAGAAACCACTGAAGAAAAACATCCCCCATCCATTCCCTGTTCTTCTGATTAAGAGTCAGTATCAGACTGACAGGAATCTCTTTTTTGTTTTTGTTTACTTGTTTGAAGCAAGATAAGAACCAGAATTTGAAACATTAAAAGCAAAAATTTATTTCTTAGCAAATCCCAGCAAGTCTTACCTATCCATAGTAAAAGAAGCAAGAGCAGTAACATTCTTAATTGTTTTGCTTTGTTTTCCTGGGATACGCCTTGGAAAAACACTGACTCATGGCAAGGGCATTCCCCAGGGAACAGTCATCCTAGCCAGTTATATGGTAGACCCTCGTTTACTCCTTCCCTTGAAACCAACAAAAGTGGGTCTCCCATGATCAGGGAAGACAGCCCTACAGCCACAGAGGATGCATCTAACTCCCAGTCCTTACTGACTTCTAGAGGCACTATAACACAGGAACTGAGAGACATCAATGAGGGGTCAGAAGACCCAGTTCTGGCCACAGCAGATTCACCCATCAGCAGCTGATGCAGTGAGGGACCCACCATGACACCCAAAGCCTCCTTAACAGTTTCCATCTTCTTGCAGATATGGGAAGGAACAACTGATGAAACCAGTAACTGCTCCGCAGTCAAGCCAAAAAAATAAATATCTGAGAGCCGGCAAACCTCCTGACAGAAAAATAAGGATTTTGAGACAAAAATAAATGACAGACCCCAAAAGCACATTATCCTGCCCCAACACTTTAACTCTACGTGGAAATGTAGAAATTAAGAAGAAAAAAGTTTATACAGTTTTGTCACACAAGCATACACAAACTCCCTTACGTTTCATGACAGTCCATTAAAAAAAAGCACTTTTCCTGGTATAAAATATATATATATATATATATATATATATTTTTTTTTTTTTTCCCCCCCACAGAAAAAGAACAGTTTTTCTCAGAACATGAAGTGGAAGTTTTTTCCCAGAAGGGTACTTATCTGACCAGCCTTGACAGCTTGCTAACAACTGCCAGTTCTACAAAGCCCACAGAGGGAGCACACTCTGGCATCAAGAGAGCTTTGAAGTTTTTGTCACCCAGACTGTCTTTTTAAGTGGCTCTGCTCAAACCCCTGGTGGTTCGTGCACATGGAAGGTGTCTTAAAGCCTTGGAAGCTCTACAGTGATCATAACCTGGGTAAGATATAACCAAATAGTTTAGGTTACTGCAGCAGTGATCTAATGCTGAACATACACAGTTGTGATGACCAGACAGGAAATATTACTGAGCTGAGCCACTAGAGTGAAATACAGTCACTTTGTGTACTAAACTATTTTTGAGAGTTGTAGACTTCTTCAGATCAATGTCGACTCTGGCAATAACACTAATTAATGAAGTCTACAACTCATGAAAATACTTACATAGACAAAAATGCTTATCTTTCATTTTAGTGGCTTGATAAAGTTTCCTGTTAATTCATTCCAACCATATTTTAATTTGTATTCGTTCAGTGATATAGCTACCTGAGGCTTACTGCACAGAGTTAAGGGCATTGGCCATCTCATAGCTGAGTTCCACACGTAAGCATGGTTTAAATATTTTCGCTTTTGATTTATATCTTTACCTGATTTTACTTTCTCTTTGCATACCACTGTGGCTGCCTGTGAAATATCGCATTTCCTTTCATTATTTGCCATAGCATCTACTTGCATTACAGATACTCTTTGGCTGAGGCTGTCAGAAAGGGGGGGTATGGTAGCTGCATCTAAGATATTTACCGTTTAAAAAATAGGCTACTTAAACTACAGCAAAGATGATAAAATCTATATAGGAGTGTGAGATACAGATACATGGACCACTGCAAGTAGGGAAATTTAAGTGACCTTTTTGAAACTAGCATCTACAGCACTGCTGCACTTCACCTTCAGCTTTATTTAAATGCTTATTTGCTAAGCACTCAGGGGCGGCCCGTGCTATTGGACTGCCGGACTGCAGCCCCCTCAACTTTAAAATAAAAAAATAAAAAGAAATAAATAGAAAAAAAACAGTCTGGAGCATGAGCAGATTGTCTCAGCAGCAGTCCTGACTGGGAAACATAGAGAACAGAGCTCCCAGAAGTCCTGGGGAAATACGTCTGGGTCAGACTGCAACATCAGCAGTCAGGAATTTAGGATCTCGTGACGGGCAGGGTCTGGATTGGAGTTCATCGGGGGAAGATCTCACAACGGGCAGGGTCAAATGTGCACAGGTTTTGGATAGGGATCAGATGTGTAGTGGTGGTTTACAAGCAGGATTTATTTTATTTCAGAGGTGCAGTGGTGGTTTACAGGCAGGATTTATTTTATTTCAGAGGTATGGACTACAGGTAAGTGTGTGTGTGTGTGTGTGTGTGTGTGTGTGTGTGTGTGTGTGTGTGTGTGTGTGTGTGTGTAAATGCCCCAGGTGCAATATATTGGTGGTTAGACTCATGGTGGTGTGGTAGGGAATACCTCTGACTTGAACCCTGTATCTTGTATGCAGGTGTTAAAGACCTGAATTCCCTACCCACCACCATTTGTAAAAGAATTGCAGATTTTTGCCTCATATTTGATCTGATCTATTCCTCATAATATCTGTGGTTTGTAAATATTGCAATGCTTGATATTTGATGGTGCAGTGGTAGTATTGTTGCCTCACAATTGCAGGTTCTTGGGTTTGATTCTTGGCTGGGGTGCCTTCTTTGTGGGGGTCTGTATCTTCTCCCTGTGTTTGTGTGGGTTTGCTTTTGTGTCCTCCCATGTTACAAAGACATGTCTGCATTATTTCTTTCTGGGCCTCTGCTGAAAATTGTTTTTTTTTGTTCCAAGTCAAACTGTCCTGATTAACAAATGTTAAATAAAATTGACAGGCATTTGAATTTCAGTTTTTGAATGTTTACTTCCTTACATATCTGATGGTGCAGTGGCAGTATTGTTGCCTCATAGCTATAGGTTTTCTGGTTTGATTCTTGGCTGGGTTGCCTTCTGTGTGGAGTCTGCATCTTATCCCTATGTTTGTGTGGATTTGCTCTGGTGTCCTGCCATTTTACAAAGACATGCGTCTGCAGTATTTCTCCCTGGGCCTCTGCTGAAAATTATTTTTGTTCTGTCAGAAGTAAAATTGACAGGCATTTGAATTTCAGACCTCATATTCTTCAGAAAATACATAGTAAAACAACTTTTTATTCTAGCAATAAATATATAGTAACACAACCTTTTATTATAGCATTTTTTTAAGTTTATAAGATGACTATTTGAAATTTGTCCTTATTTTTGGGACTGTAATACCCTGTTATTGGCTTTGTCCAGGTTTTTTGTGCTAAGGTTGACAGCTATGGCAAGAACTGAATTCACTGAATATGTTTGAGGGCTGTATTCCCTCATTACTTGGTTTGTCCAGGTGTTTTGTGCTAAGAGGTTGACAGCTGTGGTGAGAACTGAATTCATTAAATGACAGCCATTTAAGTTTCAGTCTTCCTCTCTTTCAAAAAGCAGCCGATTTGGCGTAGTGGTATGTTGCTCTTGACTGTTTTGCACAGGGACCTTGGCAGTAAAATGTATGGTGGTAACACAGCATTTTTCTTTCACAAAGCAGGTGATTTGGCATAGTGGTATGTTGTTCTGACTCTTTTGCACGGGGACCTTGGCAGTAAAATGCGTGGTGGTAACACAACATTTTATTCTAGCAGCTTTCCAAGATTATACAAGCAATGTTTAATGTGTCCCTGGTTTTTGCCCTTTTAACCCATCCCAATAAATTTGGCTTTTTCCAGATTTCTTGTGCTGCGAAGTTGAGTTGCAGTTGAGTATTGAGTAGATTTTACAAGGAGCTGAGAGCTGCAGGGGAAGAGAAGTTTAGTGCTGATTATGCTAAGTCAGCTCACATTGTTAATAGCACAACAGGTTGTGTACTTGATTTTGATGCAGAAGGTTGTTGGTTCTACTCTCATAAGGGGTGAATGCTGCCGTACTGAAAGTTAAGATACTAACTATGAGCCTGTTATCAGTTTGCCATCCATTTCCTATTGCAATATTACTATCTTATTTTTAATGTAATTTAGGCAATTTATTCCTCAGGGTCATCAGACACTTTATTTTTCGATGAAACTATGAAATATAAAGGTGATTGTTAGCAGCAACCTCTTCATTACAGATTTATTTAACGTGGAATTATTTAGATGACTTTTTTACTACTTCAGAGATTGTGCATATTTATTGATAATGGTGAACTGTAAAATTATGCATATTTACTGATAAGAGTGGACTGTAGAAGTTTGAGTAGACTTTTATGATGGAAATGTTCTGAATTGGGCAGTTTTGTTTCATTGTTTACTGGAAAAATGCTCAAAGCAATAGGAAGGTGTATCAAAGAGCACATGTATGTTTCATATGCAAGGGGCCTATGATTTGAAAACAGCCCAGAATTAATTTTTATCTGCCACGGGTAAAATGTATTTTCTTTGAATGTGGGTTTTAATGTTGTTTCAATGAATGTGAGTTTCAAGGGCAGAGAAATTTTAATGCCAAGTTTGTTTAGCAGATGTCTTAGTATTTGTGCTGTGAAATGCAAAATAAAACTTTCAAATGAAGTTCAAATCATCATAGACGTAAATCAGTATGCACATTAGTGTTTATGGTAAATGGAGTGAAATAGCAAAGTAATGGATCATTGGAATGGCTGCAGGGGGAGGCTCCATTCGACCATGGTTTTGTGAGGGGGAAGGGCGGCAAACTTAGGCAGCCCCAGCTGAACTATACCTCCCAACTGTCCAGATTTTCAAAGAATGAATAGATTTTTTGCTTCTTATTCTTGGTTTGTTCCTCATAAAATTTGTGGTTTTCTGCAATCATTTAGGAATTAAGTCACTAAATAATGACACACTAGTTTCAGACTTCATAACCTTCAGAAAAATGCATGCTAAAGTAAGACCTGTTCTATCAATGGTCCCAGTTTATACAAGAGCAATTTTTAGTACTGTTTATATGTTCCCCCAATATATTTGGCCTTGTCCAGATGTATTGCATTAACAGGTTGAGAGGTACATGTAAATAAATTGCTTTATAGAATTAGGCATAGCCAAACCTCTCAACTGTCCCTGATTTTGGCTCAAAATGTTGCACTTCCCCTAATGATCCCTCCGCAAAATAGCAATTTTGGAAGAAAACATGGAGGGTTTATAATTAAGAAATAACTGTAATAATCAGATTACTTTTATTTCAGAAATGCATGTAGATTATTTTATTTTGGCAGCTGCTCAAGTTAGCAGTACTAATATTAAAGTGTCCCTTCTTTGACAGGTTCCCAGCTGTATTGTGTTGCTATTTTATATTTTTACATCACATTTTTGGTCCATTTTTTCATAAAATTGTGTTTTTTGGCAAATTAGTGACAAATAATTAAAGACTGAAGTTAGACAATAATGACAGACATTTGAGTTTCAGATTTCATACCATTCAGAAAATTCATACTAATGCAAGACCTCTATTAGCTTTCTAAGTTTATAAGAGCAATATTTTAAAAATTGTCCTTATTTTTGGGCCTTTGTCCCATTTCTTTGTATGGCTTTGTCCAGATTTCTTGCTCTGAGGTTGAGAGATATGACTAATGTGTCAGGGCCATCACAAGTCAGCCAGAGACATTTCAAATGGTGACATACTTGCTGCACCCCACTCCCCCATGTAGTGACTCTGGATGTGTCGAAGCAAGGCAAGGAGTAGTTATGCAGTGTAAATGTGCAGAGAATCCCACCCATCCAAGGTAGACACAAGCACTACAGTGGCTTTTCATCTGTCCTTGATTTTTACAGAATGGTCTGGTTTCTGTCATATTTTTTGTACTGTTGATTTATACTTATTACTCAAAGTGCCTGTTGCTCTGTGTTTAAGTAGCAATACTTTAATGACCATCAGGTAAGCTTGGCTGAGATTGCAAGATGCAAGTAAGCTTTAATAAGCATACTGTTAAAGATTTGCCAACATTGAAAGCCTTTCTGTTGTCATGTAGAGAATACTTAACTAGATAATGTATAAGCCTTGGGTATTGAAATGCATATGCCAGTATTTGTAATAAAGGACAGAATTACATTATTTTAAGAGTCTCATTACACTTGGAGACTTCCAGTCATCTCTGCAGGCTTTACCCGTAAACCGAATGCCAATCGCGTGGTCCATAACCTGTACAGTAATCCTTTTAAGCAATGTATCTTGAGCTTATTTCTTGTTTGCTTTTCATTTTTTACCTTGTCCATGTTTTCCCATGAAACAAGTAGATGTCAGGCAGCAGGTCTTTTTTTGGATAAGGAACATTTTTACAAGTGGGGGCATCAGAGATTTCTACTTTCAGCATGTTATTTGTTACTTTAATAAAGCTGAATATAAATTATAATTAGAACTGCAGTGCAAGAAGTGGTTTGAGTTGAGTGCTGCTTGTTTTTCTTATACTTGATTTTGACTGGCATTCCATTAATGTATTTAAAAAAAAGTAATTTATTTTTTCATGCCTCACAACCTTTTTTGTTTCCATCTAGATATTAAGCTGTCATGCAGCCAATGCAGTGAAATATTTTTATTCTTCTACATTTCATTTTGTCTTGAATGGACTCGCATAATGACGGTTTGGCACCCAGGGCAGTATATTTAGTTTTTGTGGTTTGCTACTACAGGTGTGTGTGTGTGTGTGTGTGTGTGTGTGTGTGTGTGTGTGTGTGTGTGTGTGTGTGTGTGAGGGAATACCTCAGGCTTGAACCCTGTACCTTGTATGCAGGTGTTAAAGACCTGAATTCCCTACCCTCCACCATTTGTAAAAAAAAATTGCAGATTTTTGCCTCATATTTGATCTGATCTGTTCCTCATAATATCTGTGGTTTGTAAATGTTGCAATGCTTGATATTTGATGGTGCAGTGGTAGCATTGTTGCCTCACAGCTGCAGGTTTGATTCTTGGCTGGGTTGCCTTCTTTGTGGGGTCTGTATCTTCTCCATGTGTTTGTGTGGGTTTGCTTTTGTGTCCTCCCATGTTACAAAGACATGTCTGCATTATTTCTTCCTGGGCTTCTGCTGAAATTTTTTTTTTGTTCCAAGTCAGACTGTCCTGATTAACAAATGTTAAATAAAATTGACAGGCATTTGAATTTCAGACTTCGTGTTCTTCAGAAAATACATAGTAACACAACCGTAACACAACCTTTTATTCTAGCAATTTTCTAAGTTTATAAGATGAATATTTGAAATTTGTCCCTATTTTTGGGATTGTATTCCCCCATTATTGGCCTCGTCCAGATTTTTTGTGCTAAGGTTGACAGCTATGGCAAGAACTGAATTGACTGAATATGTTTGAGGGCTGTATTCCCTCATTACTGGGTTTGTCCAGGTGTTTTGTACTAAGAGGTTGACAGCTATGGTGAGAACTGAATTCACTAAATGATAGCCATTTAAGTTCCAGTCTTCCTCTCTTTTACAAAGCATCTGATTTGGCGTAGTGGTATGTTGCTCTGACTGTTTTGCACAGGGACCTTGGCAGTAAAATGTATGGTGGTAACACAACATTTTATTCTAGCAACTTTCCAAGATTATACAAGCAATGTTTAATGTGTCCCTGGTTTTTGGGCTTTTGACCCCCCCCAATACATTTTGGCTTTTTCCAGTTTTCTTGTGCTGCGAAGTTGAGATGCAGTTGAGTATTGCGTAGATTTTACAAGGAGCTGAGAGCTGCAGGGGAACAGAAGTTTAGTGTTGCTTAAGTGAAGCTGGCTTGCCTTGTTAATAGCACAACAGGTTGTGTACTTGCTTTTGATGCAGAAGGCTGTGGGTTCTACTCCCACAAGGGGTGGATGCTACCGTACTGAGAATGTTCTCCTTGGTGAAGATACTAACTATGTTATCAGTTTGCCATCCATTTCCTCTTGCAATATAACTAGCTTATTTTTTTAATGTAATATAGGCAATTTATTCCTGAGGGGCAACAGACACTTTATTTTTCGATGAAACCATGAAATATAAAGGTGCTTGCTAGCAGCAACCTCTTCATTAGTTACAGATTTCTGTAATGTGGAATTATTTAGATAACTTTTACTTCTTCAGAGATTGTGCATATTTACTGATAATGGACTGTAGAATTGTGCATATTTACTGATAATGGACTGTAGAATTGTGCATATTTACTGATAATGGTGGACTGTAGAATTGTACATATTTACTAATAATGGTGGACTATGGAAGTCTGAGTAGACTTTTATTATAAATGTTCTGAACTGGGCAGTTTTGCCATTATGGGTGCATGCGTTTTGTTTCATTGCTTACTGGAAAAATGTTCAAAACAAATTTAAAATGCCCTCTAACAACTGTACTGTATTGTACAAGGAACATAATTTAGTACAGCGAGGAAGGTGTATCAAAGAGCAGATGTATGTTTCATATGCAAGGGGCCTATGATTTGAAAACAGCCCAAAATTAATCTTTATCTGCCACTGGCAAAATGTATTTTCTTTGAATGTGGGTTTCAATGCTGTTTCAATGAATGTGAGTTTCAAGGGCAGAGAAGTTTTAATGCTAAGTTTTCATTGTGAGACTGCATTGCTTTGTTTAGCAGATGACTTAGTGTTTGTGCTGTAAAATACAAAATAAAACTTTCAAATGAAGTTCAACTCATCACAGAAGTAAAGCAGTATGCACATTAGTGTTTATGGTAAATGGAGTGAAATAGGCAAGTAATGGTTCATTGGAATGGCTGCAGGGGCTCCATTCAACCATGATTTTGTCAGAGAGAAAGGGCAGCAAACTCAGACAGGCCCAGTTGAACTATACCTCCCAATTGTCCAGATTTTCAAAGAATGAATAGATTTTTGCTTCTTATTTTTGGTTTGTTCTTCATAAAATTTGTAGTTTTCTGGCAAATCATTTAGGAATTAAGTCACTAAATAATGATACACTGAGTTTCAGACTTCATAACCTTCAGAAAAATGTATGCTAAAGTAAGACCTGTTCTATCAACTGTCTCAATTTATACAAGAGCAATTTTTAGTACTGTTTATATGTTCCCCCAATATATTTGGCCTTGTTCAGATTTACTGCATTAACAGGTTGAGAGGTACATGCAAATAAATTGCTTTATAGAATTAGGCATAGCCAACCTCTCAACTTTCCCCGATTATGGCTCAAAATGTTGCTCTTCCCCCTAATAATCCCTCCGCAAAAGGGAAATTTTGGAAGAAAACATGGAGGGTTTACAATTAAGAAATAACTGTAATAATCAAAGTTATAGATTACTTGAAATGCATGTAGATTTTATTTTGTCAGCTGCTCAAGTTAGCAGTACTAATATTAAAGTGTCCCTTCTTTGACAGGGTTCCAGCTATATTGTGTGGCTATTTTATATTTTTGCATCACATTTTTGGTCCATTTTTCATAAAATTGTGTTTTTTGGCAAATTAGTGACAAATCACTAAATACTGAAGTTAGAAAATAATGACAGACATTTGAGTTTCAGATTTTATACCCTTCAGAAAATTCATACTAATGCAAGACCTATTCTATTATCTTTCTAAGTTTATTAGAGCAATATTTAAAAATTGTCCTTATTTTTGGGCCTTTGTCCCACTTCTCTGTATGGCTTTGTCCAGATTTCTTGCTCTGAGGTTGAGAGGTATGACAAATGTGTCAAGGCCATCACAGTCAGCCAGAGACATTTCAAATTGTGACATACTTGTTGCACCTCACTCCCCCATGTAGTGACTCTGGATGTGTCCAAGCAAGGCAAGGAGTAGTTACGCAGTGTAAATGTGCAGTGTGTCCCCCCATCCAAGGTAGACACAAGTACTACAGTGGCTTTTCATCTGTCCTTGATTTTGCAGAACGGTCTGGTTTCTGTCATATTTTTGTACTGTTGATTTATGCTTATTATTCAGATTTATGCTTATTACTCAGAAAGTGCCTGTTGCTCTGTGTTTAAGTAGCAATGCTGTAATGACCATAAGGTAAGCTTGTCTGAGATTTTAAGATGCAAGTAAGCTTTAATAAGCATACTGTTAGAGAAGTGCCAACATTGAAAGCCTTTCTGTTGTTGCCATGCAGAGAATACTTGACTAGATAATGTATAAGCCTTGGGTATTAAAGGACAGGATTCCATTATTTTAAAAAGCTCATTACACTTGTTGGAGACTTCCAGTCATTTCTACAGACTTTACTCAAATGAACAAAACTCGACTGGTCAGAATATCGGTAATAAAGGCTATACGCAGCTTCCCTTAAAAACCGTTTATTGAGCACAAAACAAAATAAAAAATTGTCGACAGAATTATATTTCACTCCAAATACAAGGTATGTTAAGCGCTTTCATCCGCCAAATGGCAGACTTCATCAGAACAATTTACTTCAGCTGCTGCTCCATATCTTATACCAAATTAGGCGCCAAACTCCATTACAAATCCTTAGCCAACAATACTTAAAGGCATAAACACCTTACACAATGTCATAATTAAGATCTGTCATATACTTTATATATAAGTTATTTGCTACCAAGTATCATGAAAAATGTGTCTATTATTACATGGAAAACAGACTTTGGGCCATCCGAGATGGTTAATGACTCTATGATGAATGTTAAAATTGATTTTTATATGATGAAAGTCAAAATTGATTTGTGTTTATCTTATCGGACCATGAACATTCCACTTCTAATCCCATGTGCATTCTGCATTCTGAATAAAAAGGATTCTCCCACATCTTATATTCCCTATTAACACTTAACTATCAATAAATATATTAATAAATAAATTAAGTAACTAGAAAATGTGGTAAAAACATCTAAAAATCTGTATAAATGTCATATAATGTAATATATAAATATATATAATGAAAGAATATGTACACATATAAATAAATATATAAATACTAATACATAAAGTTGTATAAATATATGCATATATAGAATATACACTATACAAACTCATTAATACAGATTAAAAATAGTAAAAACATCCAATGTGACATATATAATTAATAGAAAATAGTGGTAATTAGATGATCTAAGCAATATAAGAATTATGAAATTGTTGTTATCTCATTAATAAAAATGGCTTTATGCTGATGTAATCATTGAGGCCAGGTTTCGTTGTGGCATCAGTTAAAATTTGCCAGTTGCTTTCTCTACATGCAAGTCTAGTTTTCCAGTCCCCACCCAATGGGTTAATGTATTCCTTATCTATAATAGTGAACTGGAAAAAATGATGGTCCCCTGCCTCACTGATGTGTTTGTAAAGTGCATTATTCATATCTTTACATTTAATCTTGTAATAATGTTCGTAAATTCGTTGCCTCAATTGTCTTTCGGTTTTTCCTATATAGAATGCGGAGCATTCTGTACACTTCGCTAAATATACCACCTGTTTGGTGTGACAGTTTCCATTCATACTTTTAATCTTCGTCCCATTCACATTTTCCAATTTTGTGTAAGACTGGTTGTTGATGTAATTGCATTGTTTACACCTCCCACATATCTTAGTGGGGTTATATGCGAGCTTATTATAACTTTCTTCATACCCTGCTCTTTCAAGTAATTTCTTTAAGTTTGGAGCGGTCTTGTAGACTATTTTAGGGTAGACTCCTATTTTCTCCTTATATGCATTCGATACTGTCACTATATCCCAATGCCTTGTCAATATCTCCTTAATGCTATCAACATAAGGTGTGTAGGTAAGAACACAAACCCTACCTGCTACAAAACTACTTACAGGTCCTACCTTTACTTTGGGTACATACTTCCCTAATAATGGAATATACTTGTCATTCCATTGGTTAGAAACATAGTTGATCGTGTCATCTATAAGATGAGTAGGGTATCCTCTGTCAAGGAACAGTTTTTTAATTAATTGCATCTCATTCTCCATTTCCTTTCTTGTAGATGACATCCTTGCTCCCCTAATGCACTGTCCTTTTATAATGTTCTTGAAAATGTGACGAGGATGGTTACTAGTATAAAACACATAATCATTAGAATGGGTACTCTTCCTATAGACCTTAGAGGCAAATTCATTGTTGTCTGTTTTGTAAATGTATGTATCTAAAAATGCGATACCATTATCACTAAAGTTAAAAGTGAATTTAAAATAGTTGGTAGTACCATTAATATATTGCACAAACTTAGTAATGTCTTCATTTGATCCCTTCCATAGAATAAAAATATCATCTAAAAATCTTGTGTACTAAATAATGTTCGAGGAGTATACACTATTAAATACATATTTAGTCTCCCAATCCAGCATAACCAAATTAGCAAAAACGGGTGCGCATGACGCACCCATAGCTACCCCTTTACTTTGTTTGAAAATTTTTCCGTCAAACACAATATAATTGTGATCCAGGACTAAGGACATCATATCTAATATTAAGGCTATCCTGTCCCAACTTAAGCTGGAATGATTCCTAAGACTACTGCAAAAACTATCTAATCCTTCTTCCTTGGGGATGCTGGAAAATAAATCACAAACATCTATCGTAACAAATTTGTACTCCATGTTCCATAAATGTGGTGACAGTTTTCCTAAAAAATCCCATGAGTCAATAGTAAGATGTGGGATATTTTTGTATGTGTGTTTGGTCCATCTATCTATAACTAGCCCTATATTAAAAGTTTTTGATTTGGACCCTGATATGATGGGTCTAAATGGTGGGTTAAGTATGGATTTGTGTATTTTTGATATACCCACTATATGGGCTAAGATGGGATTTTCAACATGAATAAATTCATAAATATCCTGTGTAAGTCTACTATTTAATAAATATTCTTCGATAGCTAAATCAATATACCTGTATCCTGTGAACACTTCATTCATTGATATACCATCATAATTCCCTGATTCAACAAGAATATTAAGAATAGCTGTCTTATATGCTGAACTGGGGTATATAACAACTCCACCCCCTTTATCGGGTTTCATTATTCTGATATCTTTGTTTTTAATTAAATCATTAAGACATTCCCTTTCTTGTGCTGTCAAATTGTCCTCAAACTTATAATTGTGGTCTTTATTTCTTATATAATTTTTGTTATACCAATATACCTCCTTGCATACTATCTTTTCATAATTATTAATAATGGGATTGCTAATAGGCATATATGCACTTTTTTTCTTGAGCTCTCCATCAGGTATGACTAAATTGTCATCTGTTTGGTCAAATTGGATCGCAAGATTTAATTTTCGACAAAATAATTTAATTTGTTTAATGGTATCCACCAAAGAAAATCTAAAATTGGGTATAAACTTCATACCCTTCACTAAAAGACTGTAAAACTCTGTTTGTATGACATAATCAGAATGATTGTATACTTTAAAACCATTATATGAGCTTAAAATATGCTCATTTTGGGCATCCTTGAGACATCCCTCATCAGTATTCTGTATATGCACATGGGCTGGTTCAGTGGAAATAGAGGTCGTTCGGGGTAACTTCTCATTTAAAATTTCCTGTTTGTTTGATTGTGGCCATGATAATTCTTCCTGAAATCTGGATGATATCTGCCCCCTTGAAAATTTTCTTTGTTCCCTTCTCTCCCCTCTCTCTCACTAAATCTCCTATCCATGTATACCAACTTCCTTTCTTGAGGCCAAATATATGCTTTCTGAAGCCTGTAAGCTTCAACATCACGATCAAGTTTACCATTCTTTCTACTGTGAATATTAAATGCTTGTTTATCTGCTGAAAAAAATTGCTTCTCATATAAATCTTTCCATGCCTGGAAATCACTGTGTAATAAAATACTTTCATTAATAAGTTCCACTTCATTAATGAGAGTGGACAGTTTCTCATCATTATGTTTCATAATTAATTTCATTTATTGAAAACCAAAATCATCAAACAGATTATTAAATTCAAATTTAACACTGTCACTGTAAGTTAAACCCATGGGGAGTTTGAAGAACCTAAGGCCCTTAGGTACTACTTGTATATCAATACATTTAGATAGGTAGGCATTATCCACCTTGATGTTTTTAATGGTAGATAATTTTTTGCCAAAATTAAAAATCAAATCCTTTATACTATTCTTATTCATGTTCCTTGAATAAGATAAGGGTACTTGATATACTTTATCAAAGTTACATTCATCATTTAAAAATTGATTAAATACATCATTATTATGATAGTCAGTCTTGCTATCTTTTTTTCGTTTACATTCTATATCTTTATCAAAGCAAATGTCCTTTTTAGGACTTGTCATTTTATTTTTCACAGTACCTTTGTTTGAGCATGTGTCCTTTTTACCAACTGTCGAATATGTTTTAAAAATGGGATATATCTTGGGTTTAGCTCCTCGGCTCTCCAAATCGGCACGGTTGTGCAACAAGCTGAAGTCAAAAGTGAAATCCTTATCAGGGGACAACACGAATTTGTCCTCCGTAGGAAGTATTTCCAGCGACGCTTGCCGAGTGTCCGATGCACTCATCTCAGTACACCGTTGGCCATTAGGGATGTCCATATCCAAACTAGTGTCTATAGACAAAATAATCTCTTTTTTTGAGCAGCAATGCTTACCGGAAGAAACAATCGGTAAGCTTTCGATAACAGCAGTTTGTTTAGAGGCTTCCATAAGGCTGTTGAACATCTCCGTAAGCTTCTTGACTTCCGTGTAAAGCCCAGATACTTCCGCTCTAAGTAGTTTAAGCTCCTCACCATTAGGGACTGCCTGCGATTCCTCACCATTTCCAGCCATGTCGAGCACACCGACTAAGTAAAGCAGTAAGCAGAATCCACTCAAATGAACAAAACTCGACTGGTCAGAATATCGGTAATAAAGGCTATACGCAGCTTCCCTTAAAAACCGTTTATTGAGCACAAAACAAAATAAAAAATTGTCGACAGAATTATTAGTACTGTTTATATGTTCCCCCAATATATTTGGCCTTGTTCAGATTTACTGCATTAACAGGTTGAGAGGTACATGCAAATAAATTGCTTTATAGAATTAGGCATAGCCAACCTCTGAACTTTCCCCGATTATGGCTCAAAATGTTGCTCTTCCCCCTAATAATCCCTCCGCAAAAGGGAAATTTTGGAAGAAAACATGGAGGGTTTACAATTAAGAAATAACTGTAATAATCAAAGTTATAGATTACTTGAAATGCATGTAGATTTTATTTTGTCAGCTGCTCAAGTTAGCAGTACTAATATTAAAGTGTCCCTTCTTTGACAGGGTCCCAGCTATATTGTGTGGCTATTTTATATTTTTGCATCACATTTTTGCATTTTTCATAAAATTGTGTTTTTTGGCAAATTAGTGACAAATCACTAAATACTGAGGTTAGAAAATAATGACAGACATTTGAGTTTCAGATTTTATACCCTTCAGAAAATTCATACTAATGCAAGACCTATTCTATTATCTTTCTAAGTTTATTAGAGCAATATTTAAAAATTGTCCTTATTTTTGGGCCTTTGTCCCACTTCTCTGTATGGCTTTGTCCAGATTTCTTGCTCTGAGGTTGAGAGGTATGACAAATGTGTCAAGGCCATCACAGTCAGCCAGAGACATTTCAAATTGTGACATACTTGTTGCACCTCACTCCCCCATGTAGTGACTCTGGATGTGTCCAAGCAAGGCAAGGAGTAGTTACGCAGTGTAAATGTGCAGTGTGTCCCCATCCAAGGTAGACACAAGTACTACAGTGGCTTTTCATCTGTCCTTGATTTTGCAGAACGGTCTGGTTTCTGTCATATTTTTGTACTGTTGATTTATGCTTATTATTCAGATTTATACTTATTACTCAGAAAGTGCCTGTTGCTCTGTGTTTAAGTAGCAATGCTGTAATGACCATAAGGTAAGCTTGTCTGAGATTTTAAGATGCAAGTAAGCTTTAATAAGCATACTGTTAGAGAAGTGCCAACATTGAAAGCCTTTCTGTTGTTGCCATGCAGAGAATACTTGACTAGATAATGTATAAGCCTTGGGTATTAAAGGACAGGATTCCATTATTTTAAAAAGCTCATTACACTTGTTGGAGACTTCCAGTCATTTCTACAGACTTTACCCGTAAACTAAACAGAATGCCAATCATGTGTGGTCCATAACCTGTACAGTAATCCTTTAAGCAATGTATCTTGAGCTTGTTTCTTGTTTGCTTTTCATTTTTTACTTTGATCATGTTTTCCCCATGAAACAAGTAGATAGTTGTCAGGCAGCAGGTCTTTTTTGGATAAGAAACATTTTTACAAGTGGGGACATCACAGAGATTTCTACTTTCAGCATGTTACTTGGTACTTTAATAAAGCTGAATATAAATTATAATTAGAACTGTAGTGCAAGGAGAAGTGGTTTGAGTTGAGTGCTTCTTGTTTTTCTTATACTTGATTTTGACTGTCATTCCAGTAATGTATTTAAAGAGTAATTTATTTTTTCATGCCTCACAACCTTTTGTTTCCATCTAGATATTAAGTAAGCTGTCATGCAGCCAATGCATTGAAATATTTTTATTCTTCTACACTTACTTTTGTCTTGATTGGACTCTCATAATGATGGTTTGGCACCCAGGGCAGCGTATTTAATTAAAGTTAGTTTTTGTGGTTTTGAGCATAGCTCCTCCCCTTTCTAGTTGGTCACACCCCTTCCCCTTGACCCCACCCATTCAGCTGTCTCCTGCAGCCCCCCTTTGATTTGAAGTCACCAGCCACCACTGTAAGCACTACAAGCAAATCAAAGTGATGTCTGATAAGAGAACAATGCAAAAGAACAATTATTGCAAATTATGGTAACTTATTCTAGGCAAATTCACTCTAGTGTTAAACTATATCCATATAAAGACAGGGAAAACAAATCATCAAATTAAACATGGAAACATAATTAAACATAGTAAAACCAAAATACAGAAATAAAATGAAGTTTGCAAACTGAATTAAAAAAGTAATTTCTAGTACAAAATAGGTAGCTGGAACCATACAGAGTTCTCTGGCATGCTTAAAAATCCATACAGTATCACATTCATCAAACCAACAGTGGGAACCTGACTGTAGTAATCCACACACACAAGGCCAAGGCCATTCATGATTTTAGCAACCTGCTGCCAAAAACAAGAGAATAGTGTGCTTTTAATGGTCCAGTCTGCTAGCTCCCACAAAATTCCATTAAATGGCAAAGTATAGCAAACACAATCCATGAAAAGACTCAAAGTAGCTTGAAACCTATTCTTTACCAAGGCAAAAGCTAAGCTACTGGATAATAAAAAGTAAGTATACTACATGGTCCCTGTGAGAAATGGTTTTAAGTCCTACAGCAGTAAAGTCAATGAATATAAATTAATGCAGACTGAATTTAGCATATCTCAGAGGCAGCATTTATTTTTCTGTAAAATCATAATGTTTCAAATGAATATATATTTTTAGTTCACCAGACTATTGGATCTCAGCCTGGGTAAGTGAATTTTGTATCTTATCTCTGCTAACCACTTTTTTTTTTCCCTGTGAAATTCAACATCGGGATCTCCTCAGCAGAAGGCAGTTATAGCAGTCTATATTGATGAGTACTGTGTTAATTGTAGTGCATGCAGTAATCAAGAGAATAGAGAGTGTAAGTGAGAATAAGAGCTTGCTTAGTATTAAGTTATAGCAAACATTAATGCCTTTAAACACTGGAGTTATTTTTTTTATTTTAAGTTGATATATTATGATAAATGCAGTACATGCAGTAAGTAATAGACCATATATCAGAAATGATACAAATATCATCAATACAGTGTAGACTAGAAAAAGAAGTACAGTGATGACTATTAAATTCTAGGTTCTAAACCAACCAAGGATAGCTACAATACTTTTTAGATAATATGCTATACCCTAAAAAGTATTTTTTGGAGACATGCTTTGTAAATTAGTTTCAGAGCTATTCATTTTCCAGTTCATTGTTATAACGTTCTTATCTGACTCTGCTAACGCTAATCATAGATTTAAGCCTGTAACACATGACACACTTGGCAGAATGTTCTAAAAATAGCCACAAGGTAGTTTTGACCTTATCTGACAATATAAAACTGAAAAGAGAATTAAGGCAACAGAATGCCTGATAATGAGTAGTTAAACAGGATAATGAGCTATGTGCAATTATTGCAATATATCAGCTGTAAATTTTGTGAAAGTATGGCTGAACACCACTGCTATTCAGGTAAGTGATACAACCTTACAAACATTAAAACAAAGACTTTAACAGTTATGGAAATAGAGTAATGCTAACTGCACTGCCTGTTTTGAAGGTAGGCAAGCAGGTCTACTTGAGATGTTTCCCACAACTGGATAAGTTCCTGGAAGGCCCCCTAATTCAATTTCCATTCATGAGGCTCTGTCCCAGTTCTACTCCGCTTATCTGCCACTACATTTTGTTCTGATGGAAGATATGACACTTGGAGGGTTAAGGAATGCTGAAGACCTAACTCCAAAGTCATGACAGCAAGCCCAGCATAGGGGTACAACCTTATACCTCCGTGCTTATGCCCCACATGAATCTAGTACTGTCTGTAATCATTTGAAGCAGTACTGGGGACCACAGGTGATGGAAACACTTCAAAGCATGGATCATAGCCAGCATCTCCTATACACTGATATGCTTTGGTCTGTCTTGTAAGACTCCTCAGGCCTTGCATCTTTACCCCTAAGGAACTTCTCCCCAAGGAAAATCTGATGAGTCTGTAGTGACTGATTGGTCTGGGGTCTGAGGAGAGAAGTGGAGATGTGGGTTCAGTTGAATTTGTTGTTCCCATCAATGAGTTCCCTTTTTATAAAGCCCAATACTGGAAATTAATCTTCTGGAGAGTGCAGGTGCTGAATCTATGTGTTTTTTAGAAAGCACTGCAACTTTCCCAAATGTAACTTGGCTAGGGTAATCATGAGAATCATAGAAGCTGTGAAGCCTAGAATCCTGAGAAACTCTCTTGCATAAGTTTGAGACTGATAGATGTTCAGTAAAGATTCCACCTTCTCATGTCCAAAAGGCCTTTTGAAGAGAAGTATCTAGAATGCAACCTAGAAATACAATCCAGTGAGATGGAGTCAAGGAGGATTTTGCAATATTTATCTGGAAGCCCAGATTGGTCAAAAGAGACATAACCCAAGTTAATGATGCTTGACATATGGATATAAGCAAGTAATCTAAATAAGGTAACTGCAATTGTAGTTTAGTCTACAATAAACTATGACTGGAGTGAGGCCTTTTGTGGACACCTTGGAGCTGTAAATAAACCAAAGGGCAATGTAACGAAGAGGTATTGTGACCCAGAAAGAGATAACCTTAGAAATTTACTGAAGCATATAGTTATGGGAATATGGTTTTAAATCTATCTAATGTTACCAAGTAACTGATGACTGATATGAAAGACAACAAGCTCTGTTAGGTCAGCATATTGATTTTTGGTACTTTCACATGAAGATTTATAAATGAAAGATCTAGTTCTGGTCTTCAAGATGCCTCCTTCTTTGGTACCAGAAACATTTTGGAATAGAGGCCTTTGCCCCTTTGACATACAGGAATGGGTTCTATGACTCCCTGGATGTGTAAAGGGTGAAGAACCTAAGGAAAATATTCTGTTTGATTCACTAGGTGTGAAGGAATTCCCCTGAATTTTTTTTTTTTTGCATCCAGTGCCAGCTGTAACCCTCATGAACTACTTTTAGTAATCTTTTGTCAAATGGGATTGTTGAGGGTCAGTTTGTGAGACAGATTTTTAGAGATATTGCTCGGAGGAAAGGAAAGGTTAGGAAAGAATGCTGTCATAGTCATGCTGTACTGTTGGTATGTCCCTTTTACTGAAAGGACTACTGTTTCTTGTTATTCCCTTTTGGTCATCTCTTTTTTGCACCTCACTTGCATGAAACAAGACTGGTTTTGCTTATTTGACTTTTCTTGTAAAAAAAACCACTCCTATAAGAGTTGTTTTGCGGTAGATGAAAAATCTTAGAAACTCCCTGAACCAATTTCTCCCTTTCATCATATTTTCTATAAATATGGATAGCAGAACAGCCAAACAGTAACACCTTATCTAAAGCAGAATCTAAGACTTTAGTCTTTACTTCATCAGCAAACATTTGGTTAAATACCCAAGCGTACCTTCTCAAAACTGTCACAATAGCAGTGGCCCTAGACAAAGTATCTGCACGATTATACACTCTCTTCAAGGCATGTTTAGATACCAAAACAGTTTGGCTCAATACAAAGCTTTCTTCTGTAGGAAGACTGGTAGTCAATTTCCTCTGATTGTCCACATCAGAAAGCAGACATTTCCATATATATGCCAGGCAATTCAGAGTTCTGAAGGCTAACATGGTAGAAGAAAACATTCTTTTACCTATTTGTTCCAGCATTTTGTCTTCTTTGTCACCAGACAAAGGGTTTGTGTTAAGAACTAAACTGTTACTAGCATACAACACAGTTGAAATTGATGCTGGATCAGATCTAAGGTGAGAGAAAATAAATCATTTAGCCTGAGGAACCTTATACAGTTTATTTGCTTTTTTAGGGACTGACTGATTATCAGAATGAGTACAGACAGCACTCAACGCATCCTCCAGGGCTAAAAGTAGAAGACGGATGGGAAAGAAATGAGGTGTATACATTTGCAACATACCATAGTCTCTGCAGTTCAAAGGGAATATCTACGTGTTCCCATAAAAATACCTCATTCATCCTGGCTACGGTCTGACTAAAAGAAAATTACTTCACAGGAAGATAAGAATTAATATTTTCCTCACAATCAGAAAATTAGACTTTGAAATCTGTAGGAAAAGAAACCCTATTTCCATCAAAGCCAGAATCATCAGACCCCATTTCCTTAGGAATTACTTTACTGGGGATGTTTACTTGTAATGTCTTCTGTGTACCTGGATTCATTGCCTTTAATGCCTACCTTGCCAAGATAAGAAATTCATCTTTCTTAACTAGAAAAACGTCTTCAGATGAACAATGTTCAATCCTTTGTTTTTTTCTTAATAAAAGAGTTCCTGTGGAAGAAGACCAAAGATTGATGTCTGCCCGGTCTAATGGTCGCTTAGCCCAATTATCCCAAAAGGGATCTCCCAGAGTGAATCCTACACCTACATAATATGGTTCTTCCATGCCCATTATTGGTCACTAGAACAGCTGAAGTGGACTTGGCTGACCACCCTGTTCTCAATTGGCTGAAAGTACTACAACAGAGGACTTCATAGGGGTAAGTGAGTGGTCTGAGGAACAAACAAACAACGGCCATTGCAGGCTCACCATCTGTTGGTGGACGTGAACACTGAATCTGCGACAATGGCAAGGACTCCTTGGTAAGCGAATTTTTTCTTTTTAAGTCCAGTGGGAAAAGAAACATCCATGCTGTAGCTGAGAAAGAGGAGCCAAAAGAGGTAAGCATTGTTGGAGGTTGGAAATTAAGTTGTCACGGAGTGTTCACAAGCAGCAGATTTACACTTACACCACTTTTCACAGTCCCTTCATAAGAAAAAAAAAAAACAAGCATAACACAAATTTCCAGTCAGTACCCCATTCAAACACTTATATGGCAGGTAGATTGTCATGAAGTGAGTATAAGCATTAGACTTAGACATATGCTTCTGCCTGCCCCTACATTTAAACTTTTTATCCAAAAAGTCAATATTTGCACAAGCAGTACATAAATTCTTACAAAAAAATCATTCTAAATAGAGTAATATTCACTAATAACTAAGAATAGTGATCCCTGACAGGAAACTTCCAATACTATGAAAACATACCATGTTTTTAAAGTGGAAATACTGTTCTTAATAATAAAAAAAAAAAAAAAAAAAAAAAAAAAAAAAAAAAAAAAAAAGCAACCGATATATTACTTTTCTTAAAAGGGCAATCATTTCTGACTGAAGGAGGTTCCCAATGAGGACTTATCTGCAAGAAACAAAACTCTCAGATAATTGCTGCTCCTGTGAAGTACTTACGAAAGTTTCATTCTAACTGCTGATTTATCAAAGTGAAAGTGTGAGAGCAGCCATCCTTTTTGAACCTGGCCAGTTGTTTCCTAGGCAAGAAACAACACCCATATAACCTATAGGCATCTGCAGCAGTGGGTATGACAAACATCTTATATTAGAAAGAGATTAGGTTTCTCAAAGAGTAAATACCTCTAAAAAGCCTTGTTAAAAAAATAGCAATTTTTTAAAGGGCAATATTCTGAGTAGAAGAGTTCCAGGCTTCTCCACCAGAATCAAAGCTGAAGACTAACAACTGTTCCTAAGAAGTCTCTGAGCTGCTTCTTCATAAAGCAGCAGGAAAGTACCAAAGAACCTCTACTCTGACTGCTAATTATCCTTACACAGGGCTACCCAATCGGCAGTCAAAGTAAAAGGGTAGAAGCCAGCGCTTTTGGAAGCTGATCAGTTGTGTCCTTGACAAGAGATAACCTGTGCAGCTTAAAGGGGTACTGCATCAGTGGGAATGATGAGCATCTACAGAAGTCTCAAAGGTTCCTAATTAATAATAGCTCAGGCTTAAGGACCCGAGCTTCCAAAAGAGGCTAGAAGCTATGTTGCTTCACTCAGTACTTTAGAGACTCTTGAGAGGAGACAGGTGCCTTACCTATTGCACCACTACAGACCCTTTGTACTTGATCTTCTGTACTTCTCATGTCTAAGAGCTTAGCAAACATCAAAACCAAAGTTAGGTCACCTAAATCTTCATTAGTAAACAGACAAAGTGCAAAGGAGAGACAAATTTAATAGATAGTGCCTCTCCAATCTCTGAAATAAGAGGTTCCTGCAGATTAAGCAGTGTGATACATTATAGCCCTTTAAAAAGAGGCTGGATGACTGTATGAGAATCCTTAAATTTACTCTTGGACTAAATGGTTTAGCCCTCCTTGAGAAAAAGGGTGCAGCCTGAGGGTGGGCATTGGGAAGGCATTGTTCACCATGAAAGTAAACCACATTGAAATTCCTATGAATCCTACGATTAAATCGATAAAAGCTTTTTTTTTTTAATATGGTCAGAGTGGTAGGTAACACTTAAAGAGAAGTATATAAAATTACATTATATACAACATATTTTTAGCTTTGATGAAGAGCTGTGGGTTGTAGAGAGTGTTATAGTACAGAAAGCAAGAGAAATTTATGAACATAATTGGAAAAAAAATAAAATATGATGTATAGACTAAAGTATTTTGAAAGAAAAAAAAGTTTCTCTTTTCTTGGAAAAATATTAAAAATACAAACCAATGAATGAGTTGTGTGTTACATGAAAAATGAAACAAGTATTGTATCAGTAAAATAGTATAAGAGTAGCGGTAGGCTATGTTGGTAGTATTTATTGTCACTCATATATATGAAAGAAATGGAGCAAAGCAGGGAGAAACAAATTGTTTTTATTCTGCTGCTGGTCAGTACTGTCAGATTTGACTGTCTAGCATGAGATCTGACCTAAACAAGTTAAGTCGGGGGTGCTTAACATTTGTTGGGTCAGGTCTCACACTATAGTAGTGTTTAAATGATTTGTCTTTTTCTGGTTCACAGAGTGCAATCACCATGTTCCAAGCATTAAAATGTAGTTATGCTTAATATACTTTTCCCACTCTTCTGCAGAACCAATGACCTACAACCAAGGAACTCAAACAGGTTCAAATCTCATCACAGGAAAAAATATTAAATAATTTATTTAGCACTTTCATCTCAAAATGGTTTGTTGGTTGCACAGTTCAATTCTGAGTTTTTCCTTTCTGGTCTGTAAATACTTTAAATAATCTCATTAAGATTACTACCAAGTGCATATTCAAAATATCACAGTGAGAAATGAAAGTCGAGTACAGCATTCTAGGTGAATAAACAGGTGTGAGAAATGGTGTGGCATTTGCATTTGTTTCATGGTACCTCTTCTCTTACAGTCTATATAAATCACAATGATGAGAAGAAGAAATCAAGAAGCAATGGAAGTTTAACTCCTTCTGAAACAACTCAATGGTGTTTCTAAGACTGCCTAATGACTCTAACATGAGATGCACATTTCTCTTAAATTTATCTATTCTATACCAAAACAAGTGCCTGCTCACAGTTTCTGTGACTAATTCCAGAAGTTAATCTGCAAGATGAGCTCCAAAGTGGTCTCTACCATTCTTCCAGGTTTTATCTTTCCAGTTCCTACTGCACATCTGCATTGTTAAAACATACAGCATTTACTTACTGATTGCTATTTAGGCACACATCTTAGATGAAAAGGCGTTATAGTTTTCCAGTTACTACAATAGCTTTTAACAATTCAAGCTACACTCATTCATATATGAAATACAGGTTCACATGACAATGTGATATACATAAACCTAAGAATCTGCTTCAAGATAAAGTCCAAGTGCTTCTACAGTTTACAATATTTTCAGCACTTCATTGCAGCCTATATCTCATTGCACAGGGTTATTTATTTTAGCTGAATTGTCCTTAATTAATATTAAAGAAATCAGTTGCACTATATTTGAAACCATACATACCTACTACAATTTCTAAAAACCTTAGAGCAGACGTACCACATTCCAGTGCAGTAGATTTGAAATAAACTGAGTGTACTAAACTGGTTAAGAAGCTTAAACCTCTTCACATTCATAAAGATTAATCTGGTAGTGCCCCTTGCTTCAGGGGCAAGCTTCAGAGAAATCAGAAGCCTTTTCGGTTCATGTGTTATTGTTATGCAATAGTTTCATATGGCTATGTATATGTTTATGGTATGATTACAACTTAATTTTTTGCCACAATTTCCAAGTACAAGCTTTGGAAAAACATTTCTTAATGATAAGTACACTACCTGAACAGAAGCCCTGGTTAGCCCAAGCTCTTATAAGTGGTGATGCACTTGTTCTATATGAATGAACCCTCATTTTTAGTAAATGGAAGCAAGTATGTATCCTGCAATGGGGCACAAACTGTTTCCAAGGCAGAAAAAAGATGTTGATTTTCCTTCCTCAACAAGGCATTCCTAAATCACATTAGAGAATGGGTGACTTATACGTCATCACTCTGACTGGAGAACAAACATTCTCCAGCATGGTGTTAGTGTACAAGTAATGCCCTCTGAAAAAATAGGTCTGCAGCATATTAACCCATCCTACAGCTTGGATGTAATGAAGCTAGTGGCCAGAAATATTTTATGCTCAATAGGCAGTGCTTTTGGTGTTTAGCTAGTGTAAAATTAAAATAAAAAAAAAATTTAAAAAAGAAATAGAAAAGTGTGTGTGTGTGTGTATGCATGACTGAGAGTGACATCAATCAAGGTATTAGTTTACACTTACTAAGGAGTACTTTTGCTGTTTAGCAAGTGTAAAATTAAAAAAATATATAGAAAAGTGTGAGTGTGTGTGTTTATGTCTGTGTGTGTGAGTGCATGCAAGCATGAAAGTGAGTTTGATCGAGCCTGTGACGTCAGGCCTCAGAACACACCTAGGAGTGCATTATTTACACAGTACCACACACCCTGTTGGACGTTACTGTTTGCTTAATGTTCGTCAAGTGTCATGTTCATATGTTCATAAATATTCATCAAACAACCACCTGATGCTTTACTTATTTGTTTTGGCAAATAATTTAATAATAGTATTTTTTGCATACTGGTCTGCCATAGCAACTGTCTGACTGAAGCACTATATTGCATTTGCACATGACCACAAGCCAGTTATGATAGCTTTAAATGCAGTTCATTTATATCATTCAGGGCATTTTGAGAGGGGTTAGCTTGTAAATTAGAATCTCATGTACCAATTGCAGAAATTATCTACATACCACCATTCATACTTTAATACCGTGCACTTCACTTCATCAAAATGCTTCTCAAAAACTCCAAAAACCAACTCTATTGGAGAGGGGCTGTACCGATACTATTGAAAACATTATGGAAAGTTACTTAGATGTTTTTTTTATGCAAGGATGTGAATATTCTGTAGGATGTATATGTTTTCAAAGCACAAGCAACAGTGCCTTCATCTACACTTTTTTTGTGAGTCATTGTGAATCAGAAACAAACATAAGAAGCTAAAAATGTTAAGGGAAAAAAATTGTTCAATCTGTTGGGACTACAGGAGCCCAATATCTGAACCTCACAGCTTATTATATCTTAATGTACACATGGTACAGCAACCTGCCATTTCCAGATGAATTGGTTCAGTAGTCTGAAACTTCAAAGAGTTATTTTAGTTGGCTTATTAAAAAGTGACACTGCTGTTTTTGTTGTTTGCTTTGGATTCATACAACCATAGGGCTATCACAGCTTTAAATTGTTGGCATTGCTTGAATATTTCTGAATAAAACCTGCCAAATTCAAGATAGAGTAGAGGCCCTGTGTGGTGTATAATTAATTTTTATTGGCTACAACTTTGTATTGGGAACATGTTTTATTTTCATTGGCTTCAAAACTGTATCAAGAAATTTATGTTACTGCCATTGCGGTGAATGCTAAATTCCACTAAATCAGTAGAATGAGACATATCATAAAAAGCTTAGCAAAAACTAAGATAACCTGGTTTCAACAGGGAACCAACACTTCCTAACATAACTGTTTTTCCTTCTTTGTTTGAAATATCTTTTATTTGCAGTTTGAAACATTTTATAAGATCAGATTGAAACATACAAGTAATACGATCAACTAAGAAACAACAAATAACAGAGAGCAAACAAACTTCATAACTACATACAATAGTGTTAAATACATGTACAGATCATATCATTTATAAGTTAATAAGATATAGGTTCAAAAAGGCAAAATAATTTGAAAAAAAGTGTCTGCATTCAAAAAAATCTTATTCATAGTTGAATTCAATCATCTGTGAAACAATTAAATTTTTTTACACTACACAGTTTAAGATTTTGTACCAATAAATTCTTGTAATAAGATTTGTTATAGTGATTGTTAATTATTAGTTTGTGGACTTTAATATGTTTAACTGCCAATTCTTTAAAACCATGCTGTGATATTTTCAAACTGTCAAGCCAACTCTGAGTATGATACCACTTAATTAGTATTAAAGGAAAAAATTGTTTAATGCAGAGCTGTTCACAGAAACCCTGTACCAGCATGTTAATAGCTGCATAGAGGCAGCTGTACCCACCAGGAGTAAGTACAGAACTAACTCAAAAAACTAGCCACCCTGGTGGAATCACAAAATCAATGGGCTGTACAACAGGAGGAAGAAAATCATGACCAAAATTAGGAGGTGCAGCACCCAGCAGGATAACAACACTTTCATCAAACTAAACAAACAACTCAAAGGACAAATAAAGGCTATCAAGAACAAATCTGAGGTAAGTTGACAACCACAAAACATTCTTCGGCTATGTCTGCAATCTCAAAGGCAATACACAATTATGTGCAGAGCTCATTGTAAATGTAGTCACCTATACTGAGCCAGAAGACATACCAAACCTCCTGGCTGATAAATTCAGCTCCAACTTTACCCCTCTCTCCCCCTCAACCTTCCCTCAGGAAATATCATCAAATATAACTCCTACTACTATCACTAGGGAACAGGTCCTTAATGCTCTCTCTAAGACCAAGAACACTGCATCAATTGGCCCAGACAATATCCCAGGATGTCTTCCAAATAGCATGAAACATGACCTATCAGGGCCTCTGGAATTACTATTAAATGTAGCCTCCAAACAGGTTTTGTGCTTCATGAATGGAGAAAGGCAACAGTCATCCCTCTGCACAAAGGTGAGCCATCTACAGACCCTGGAAACTACAGACCCATAAGTCTCACTAGTCTTATATGTAAAGCCATGGAAAGAATTATCATGGAGATGATCAGTAGAGATATAGTAAACCTCCAGACACTAGACTCAACCCAGTTTGGTTTAGTCAAAGGCAGATCATGCTTACCCAACCTGGTGGACTTCTTTGAGAAGGTCACCAAAGCAATGGATGAGGACAAAATTGTTCACACTGCCTACCTTAACCTGGCCAAGGCATTAGACATAACACCTCACTCAGGCATCGTTGACAAACCCGTAAGTCACCCAGTGGATAGCCAACTGGCTCACAGACAGGACCCAGGAAGTTAGAAATGGGGAGTCCACCTCTACAAAGAGGCCAGTCACAAGTGGAGCCCTCAGGGATCAGTCCTTGGACTACTCCTTTTTGGCATTTTCTTCTCAGAAGTCAAGGCCAATGTCAGTGGTCTCTTGCTGACTAAATTTGCAGATGATTGCAAATTAGGAGCTGTCACTGAATCTCACAGTGACACAAATGTTCTCCAGGAGGGGCTGACACAGACAGACAACTATCAGAGCCATGGACTAAAACTAAATGCCAAGAAATGCACAATAGTATCCTTAAGGAAGTCATCCATGCCTGGTGACTATCATAGATTCATAGATTAGTACTAGGCTAACTGCCCTTGTGGGCCATTTTCAGCCTAGCCAATTACCCCATGTGAGAATCAAACCCTGCACCTTATGCTTGTAAGGTAAACACCTTAACCATTATGCCAACCTCCCACCCAATCATATTGACAACACACCCCTTAAAACTGACCCAATAGTCACAGACCTAGGGACAAACACAGATAGTAATCTAGCCTTTGACCGCTATGTGTCTACAGTGGTGAGGAAATAATTCTATATTGCGCAGCATATACACAAAGGTACGACATCTAAGACCAAGGGAGTCATTGTTCCACTGTATTTGGCATTCATCAAACTTATCATTGAGTACAATGCCCCCTTTGGTATATACCTAACCAGGCATATAAAACAATTGGAATGTCCACAGAGGTTACTCACTAAAAGAATACAGGGCATAAGTAAAATGTCCTATGCAAACCACCTCAAGGTCCTATCCCTGTATTCTGTCTCCTACAGGCTTTTGAGGGGAGGTCTGGCATACAGGACATTGTCAGACCCCACTCTAATGGACCTCCTGCATATCCACAAAACAAACAGCACCAGAATTACCCATTCTAAAGACTTAAACCTTGCCTGTGATATAAATAGGTCCTGCTGGAGAGAGAGGTATATATCCCAGAGACTACCACATCTATGGAACAGGCTCCCCATCCATGTGAAGTAGAGTTCCTCCTTAACCCAATTCATGTGCAACTTGGACAATTAGATGGGAACCCAGAAATTCATCCCTGGTTTGGCACCTATGTCTCTAATGGACACAGGTTACCTGTAAACAGTTCATCTCCCAAACCCCTGCTTACACTTATCAAGGGTATCAGAACTTGTCAGAGATTTGGGATGCATGGCTAGGATTAAAAAGGCCCTTGTGGTCATTAGCCTAGTAAACACCTATGAACCTATAAAAAGAAAGTTATTATGCTATGAACATTTAATCTGGTTAAACCAGAAGAAGGTGGGATATACAAAACTGCAAATTCCCAAGATAAATTAGATTTCTCTTAACCCATTTTCTCTAGTTTGACTTTTAATGAGCACTATAGTTTATAAGAATATATAGTTCCAAAGAAATGCAGGTGGTCAGTGTTTTAATATTTACAGCAAAAACAGGTAAGTAGGATGAAATTTATTAAGCATTACTGGGGTCAAATAAGCACTGTTAATAATCATTAGCTGGGTATAAAAAAGCTTTTAAGGGGATGTGGTTAATTAAATCTGTTTATTTATATGATTTTGTATGCTTGATGGGTTTAGCTTTGTTCAATATTTGGAATAAACAGTAGAGCACTGGTATTTCAAAGATATAATTAGTTTGTAAGTATTGAAGAATGACTTCCTTGATGTCAAAGCTGTCCTTAATTGTTTACATAAGTTTATATCATGTTCATCCAAATTAGATAACATTAATTATCTTATTTGTCTTAATATAGCAGTATAACCTCTTGGAAGGCTAATGAAATTTCATAAATCATTTAACGAAAGGTTTCTGTAAGTATAAAGGTCAAACATAAGTGTATCCATAAGTAGTGGATGTCTGCATAAATGTAACACTGGATTATTCATTTTGAGATTGGGATCAAAAAGAGTTTTTCAAATTCAGCATATCAATTAAGTTTTGAAAGGTTTTAATTAAATGCATTAAAAGTTATGCATTTTTAAAGTTTTAATACTTTATTTAAGAAGGCCAAAGCTTTTGAATTACATTGATATTTCTGTATGTGGTTATACCCTTAACTTACCCAAACTAGACTCCAGCTGGCTTGGGACTGAGAATAATATTCCACTGTTCTCAAACGTCTACTACAATTAATTATATCATAATATAATTTAAAGTCAGGTAGACCCAAAGCACCTTGGTTCTTTGGTTGAGTCAGTTTATGATAACTAATTCTGATAGATTTTAAGAACCATAAAAATGTACTTAAATTTGTTGTACAGTTTAAAAAATATGCATTACTAAGGAGGATGAATTAAACTGAAATAGTTTATTTCATTTAAGAATATCATTGCTAATATTTGTCCAGGTTTTAGAAAGATTTTCTTTTGCAAAACAATAAAAATGATTATTGAAAAAAAAAGAAAGATTTTCTTAATAGAAAAGTACAGGGCTGTAGTGAAAGGTTATATCTAAATATTTTAATTTCTTATTTTAATTTCTGATGTTAGTAAATAATTTATTAAATTAGAATTGGAGTTTATAGGAAAACAGAGGATTTTATTAAGTTAGACTTGTAGTTAGAACATTTTGTGAAAGTGTCAATATTTTGTAAAACTGTTGGCAGATCTATACTAGGTAGAGTTAAAAAAGATTAAAATTATCAGCAAAAGTTGTTAGAGATATAACACCGCTACAAATTCTCAGTATATAATGAAATGTGTTTTGTAATATATAAGAAAATAAAGGTATATGTGTGTGTGTGTGTATGTATATATATATATATATATATATATATATATATATATATATATACATATATATATATATATATATATATATATATATATATGGGTCTACCTGATAACATCAACAAGCTAAAACACCGACAACAAAATCACCGATACCACAAAACCGAAACTTCAAAAACACGAAACTTCACATGCCCGACAAACCACAATCCCAACAATCAACAAACAAAACAAATCCCCTGTCCAAAATGCACACACACAACACAAGCATACCAAACACCTTACAAACCTACACTAAACCTTACATACACAACTATTTATGCACTAACCTTAACCCAAATCCTAACTCTAAGGTCCGCCACTATTGCACACTCACCTAACCCGCACCCTATCCCTAACTCACTTAACCTGTCCCTAACCCTACAGTCTGTCACTATCGCACACTCACCTGACCCGTGCCCTAACCCTAACTCACTTAATCCGTCCCTAACCCTACAGTCCATCACTATCACACACTTACCTTAACATGTCGGTGTTCTCACCGTCGTCGGTCTTCCAGTGTCAGTGTTCTCGTCATCTGCATTGTGGACTTTCGGGGTTATCAGGTAGATATATATATATACATATATATAAAATATAAATATATAAAAGATATAGGGATAGTGGGTACCCTTGTCTTGTACCATTAGTATATTTTATAGAAACAGAGATAGATTTATTAATATAAAGGGACATGTGTCCACTGGAATAAAAAGTTTTTATCGAGTTGAGAAAAGATTAAGGAAAGTCAAAGTATGGCATATCTGAAGATATAAACTTCAAGTTTTGTCAGTCAAAGGCTTTAGAAGCATCTAGTGCAAGGGCAAAAACTGAGCTGTTTTATAATACTTAGCTAAATTATCAGGGATTCTAGGGTTAGTGTGTGGTCACAAGTTTGTCTGACTTGCATAAAACCTGACTGATATGGAGAGATAATAGAGGGCAGCTAATAATGTTGCAAATTAATTAGACACATCAGTCTATAATTTAACAGGTGAAGATCTGAATTCAATTTGAGGATAAAAATTGTTTTTGAGTCATTACGATTTAGATCAAAAATTCCATAAGTGTTAATATAATGAAATATATGCAGTAACATTTTGGAAAGGATTTATGTAAATGTTTTATAGAAATCTGCAAGGAAACTATCTGGACCCTGGGATTTCACAGATTTAAGATTTTTAATAACTTGTAAAATTTCTTGATGAATAAAAGGTAATTTAAGAGAATTTTGCTGATCATGGTTTAGGTTTGGAAATTTTAATTGCTATAAGAAATTATGACATTCTTTTAAAGTAAACAAAAAATATGTTCAGCAAATAAGTGGGAATATACATATTGACAAAGGTTTCCATTTGTGTGGCATGACGTACACTCATATGATATATCTGTTATCAATAGGGTGGTCTTATTAATATTCATAAGTCTTGCTAAAGGTTTAGAAGGAGTCTGTGCCCATACTGAATATTCAGCTAGGGTATTTGCTACGTAAAATGATAATCAAGTCCTATAGAATAGAGTTCTTTCTGAAGTTCTCATAAACATTTTTCCATAGTGAGACTATAATTAGGGGACAGCTCATGTTCAGACTTTCTATTTTTTTCCTTAAGAGCGGGTTCTTTTTGATTATAAAGTTTTTTGTTATAAAATGAAATCTTATTTATAAAAATAACTCTAATTTGAGTTTTCAGGGCAGCCCATTGAAAGTCAGTTGGAATCTGGGAGTCAGGCAAATTATTTAAGAAATCATTTAATACACTGTGTATGTCTTGCTTAACATCAACGTTGTAGAGTAAATTAGGATTTAGAGTCAATTTATAACTAGTATTTTTAGTTTATAAAAATTTGACCAATTGATTTCTAAAGTAATTTTAGAATGAACAATCTTAGAAAAAACTAAGTTCTGTTTGAAGGCTAAAATCAGTAACTAATTTGTCCATGTTTTATAACAATGACAGAAGTAGGTATATTTTTGCGATTATGTATAATTTTTCTGACATTGGAAAGGATCAAATAAATGAAAATCTTTTCTCAAGTCAAATAAAGCACTTGATGCATAAATATTATACGATCTTATCTGACCTGTTCTATCTAGTAAATGCACTATGATGGCATTCCAGTCACCGCCTACAATAAAATAATGGTTAGGGAAGTGGTTTACTAAATTATAAACAGTCATAATAAATTCAGTTTCTTTGGAACAGGGTGAGTAAATATTGAGTAATAAGATAAGTTTATCAAAAAAAGTATTCTTAACTATTATGCAACACTCTCTCTCTCTCTCCTCCACATCTGAGTCCTGTTTCAAGATGATGTGTAGAACAATGTCTTTACCAGAACTGCCACACCAGCACTATTAGTTTTGTTACCTGACAAAGTTATTACTTTAAGCCATTTTTCATATAAACTTAGGTCCACTGCTTAGATGTTATACGAGTATCTTAAATGAAAATAATGCGTGCATTCCATTTAAAAGTTAAATGAAAAATTCAGTTTCTCTTTTTGGTTGATTGGATCCATTTAATGTTTCAAGAATCAATTATCCACATCCAATTAATATGAGAGAAAGATTAGTATACAATGAAGAAGTACCGCTACTTTTAGTAAAATGGTGGTAAATCATACAGTTGACAGGCATAGCTAATTATACTTCATGGGATTGTAAAGATGATAAGATTTAAATAACTTTCAAGACAAACAGTGCAAAATAATTTTAATAAGGAAGGCATATAGCACCAAGCTCTTCCTTTTAGGTAAAGAATTCTAATCATTAAAGGACAAAACCAAGAAGAGAATAATATACCATGTAAAAGGCCAACAACACCTGAAATATAGTAACAGTGAATAAAAAAATCTCACTTAAAAAGGATGAAGAAAACATTACTATTCCCAAACACAAGCATATTCCATAGCCCAGCACCCACATTTATATGTATTTATTGAAAATAAAAAAGCAATTCTAACAGTTAAGATAAACATACTAATGCAGGTATAAAAGTCATAGTTCAAACTTGTTTAAAAGAGATAGCAAAGTTTATGAAAAAATGCAAATAAGACACTCACAAATAATTTATGAAGTATTTAGAGTTAGGGGAGGTGCAATGGTCACTCATTGCTGAGATGAAGTAGCTTCATAGGGGTATTTGTTTACCAAAGGCATTCCCTGTAAAAGGGAAAGGAAGTGTTCATTAAAATCAGCACTATTACCCAAGATTAAAAGCACACTCAAAAAGGATCCACTCCCAACCTAAGGTACAAAGTTAATGAAATACTAAATTATATTATTTTTTGTGTAGAACAACAGAGAAGGATCTTCTTCAACAACATTAAAAACAGTTGAATCTACCAGATTGTAAGTGAAAGGCTGAATAAACATTTACAAAAACTCCATTGTACTACCAATCAGTCATGGGTAAAATAAAAGACACTAGAGAAAGTATGTTTTGATTCTTTCACTGACTTAATGGAATATTTCATATTTTTGTATTGAAAGAAAACATTGAGGGATACTGCAAATGAAAATTTATTTTTTTTATGATCAGAAAAGAACAGAACGAGTTTTTGCCTATCTTGTTTAACTTGCAGAGGAAGATCTTGAGCAAAAGTAATCCTGTTATTGTTCCATATCAGCAGTTTTCTTTTTTAAGTGGCTGTGAGAATTTTATAAACATATTGGCAATTCAGCAATTTAACATAGATTTGCTTCAGTTTATCTATTCCAGATGAAGATCTAAGAGCTTGGTGGGCTCTATCACTAACTATCTGATTATCAACAGCTTAATTTCCAGAAGGCTGCTGAAAAGTTAGTGGAAATTTTCTACTAATATCATCTGGTCATATTATTCAGGTAGACCCCACACTAGAATATTGTTAAATCTACTCTGGCCTCAAGATTTACAAGCTTTTCTTGGATAACTTGTACACTTTTTATATTAGTTCTAGTATCTGAGTGAAATTGTTTAATTTTAATTACATTCTCAAATGTCCTTGCTTCCGTCAAGTCCATTCTGTTAACAGTTTGAATGATATTAATATTTATTAACCAAAATTGATTAGAAAGCTGTTGAATAGCCATTTCTAGTGGCTGAAGAGCTGATTTTAGTTAATAAAGTGCAAAAGATTGTTCTGATTTTATTTTAGATTATTACTTTTTCCTTCTTGTTGTTTGGCAGTTTATGTATGTTTAGAAGTAACTTCCTTCTCTGGTGTGGATATTGAGGAAAGTTTATTTTTTGTCATTTGAGAGTCCATTTGCTCTAAGTCATTAGACATTTTGCTAATATGGTAGGATCTGTGTTTGATGAACATATTACAATTTTTAATGTTTTGTAAATTGGTCAGATAAACTTTTTTTCTTTTCTAGGTCAGAACTCCAGGCCCACAAGCCCGAGTGACTCACAGCACGACTACGCCCAAGGGTAAGTTAATGAATAATTACATCAATACTGTGTGCTATCCTGCAACAGTATATATCCTAGCAAAAAAGAAAAAGTAGGTAGCGAGTTTGTTTTATTTTATCATTGTTTTATTTTTATTAAAAGTTTTCAAGTTTCAAGGTTTTAGCAGGATTGGTGGCAGAACCGTTCTTTCTCTGAAAAGTATATATCCTTGCAGTCCTGTTTCAGAAACGTGCGTATACTTTGCACATTTATCTACATCATTAAAGTCACCTAACAGTTGGCAATTATTTCACATTTTCAAACTGCGTGCTATCCTGCAACAGTGTATATCATTACAGTCCTGTTTCAGGAACGTGTGTACACTTTGCAGATTCATCTACATCAAAAAAGTCACCTAGCAGTTATTTCACAACATTTTCAAACTGCATGCTATCCTGCAACAGTATATATCTTTGCAGTCCTGTTTCAGAAACGTGCGTACACTTTACAGATTCAACCACGTCCTTGAAGTCACCTAGCAGTTGACAATTATTTCACAACATTTCCAAACTGCATGCTATCCTGCAACAGTATATATCCTTGCAGTCCTGTTTCAGAAATGTGCGTACACTTTGCAGATTCAACTACATCATTGAAGTCTCCTAGCAGTTAAGAATTGTTATTTCATAACATTTCCAATCTGCGTGCTAGCCTATAACAGCATATATCCTTGCAGTCCTGTTTCAGAAATGTCTGTGCACTTTGCAGATCCAACTACATTATTGAAGTCACCTAGCAGTTGACAATTATTTCACATTTCCAAACTGCGTTCTATCCTGCAACGATATGTATTCTTGCAGTCCTGTTTCAGAAACGTGCATACACTTTGCAGATTCAACTACATCATTGACGTCACCTAGCAGTGTATGTAAAGAACAAGTACTCTTGAATTTCTAGTCGCAAACTAGAAATCCGAGTTTAAATATTGTTTGTAAGTAAAGTTCCTTACTTGGCATGCACAACAGCAAAGACTCCCATCCCCTAGGTTCTACATTACAACCCCCCCCTTTTCCTTATGTACTCTTTGTTTGTTTTATTCTTTGTTAGCTTTAGTACCCTGTATACTTGTATAGCACTACAATTGTTTTCAAATTCTGCACTTCTTAAGAGTGTTAGAGCATTTTTTTTTATTACTCTTTACCAGGATCATCTTGTTAATACTATCAGACCTATAAAATTTATCAACATCAAGAGGGATTTTCTTTTTTCTTAGTATAGCATACAAACAATCTGTAAAACTGCAGTGAGAGTAACATACTTATAATTGCAGTTTTGATGCCTTACTGATTGACTTTTACAGCAGTTATTTCACGGCTGATTTCTTGGCCTTGGTTCAGCCCCATTCAGGCTCCCTCAGCTCCCGTACAATACCCCCATTCCCACCCACCCCCATTACTATTTAGCTTATAATTAACCTCAGACTACACCTCTTTCAATCAACCAATCAGATCTATGTCCCGTTGCCTTCCACACCTGCTATCTCATCTTTGTTTGATTTTTACCCCTTAACATACAAATATGCAATTTTCCTCTCTCTAAGAATTATACTATTTAGTATCTTAGCTATGTGTAAAATGATATCCACACATATAGCATTACTCATCCTACTACTATTAACAACTACATACCACTGCACCTCCTATAGTTATTGACAAATAATTTACTACCCCTCACCTACTTTTCCTCATTCTATTACTCACCCTCCAATAATCACTAATATTATTATATCAGCACACATTTACAACACAAACTCTTTAGATCTCTTCACCTTTAGATATACCCAAACACATAAAACATAGTACCTACTATGTAAAATACATAAATTATGCTCTAAATTCCTCCAACATTTACTTCTCAAAGCAATACAACTCAAACTAAGTGGCGATATTCCTCCCAAACCTAGCCCTGTTACTATAAACCAACTTCCACAACCTATTCTATAACTCTTCTTCTAACCTTCTCATTTTAAATATGAACCTTAGAAGTAGCCTAAATAAAATCCATGATTTACATGCAACCTTCACATTATGCTCTCCTGATTTAGTTATACTAACTGAGACTTGGCTTAAACCTCAGACACAAGACACAGAAATCCTCCCACCAGGATACAACATTCTTAGATGTAGCAGACTACTAAAGCATGGAGGTGGAGTTGCCATAATGTATACATTTTTTTAAAGTAAATCAGTTACATTACAAACCCCCAGTAACCTCCAATCAAAGAAATATTAGCCATATGTTTGCAAGTTAACTCCCCAAAACACATTACACTGATTGCCGTCTATTTCGCACCAGGTGATAACCAGTCAGGAATTGAGAATTTCTTCTACTGGACAGCCTCTGCTTTCACTCAGCAGACTGTCATTATGAGAGATTTCAATTTTGATTGGAACACCTACTCAACAGTAAACCCATCCAACTTCATTAATCTGTATGGATTTTCCCAAATGCTATCCTCACCAACAAGAATAGACAAAAAACTGGAAAACAAACCTTACTTGACTGGATACTAACAAACAAACCTAATCTTTGCTATAAATATGTCTGTCTCCCAGACTGTCTAAGTGATCATTGTCCCACCTACCTTATACGGCAAAGAACCAGTACCTCAAAAAAACACCAATTACAAAGACATTAGACAAAAAATAAATTTCTGTCCAGACCTCTTTAACTCCCTTCTGGAAAAGTATGACTGGTCTCCACTTAAACAACTTCCTCTAGACTCTGCTGTAGAATTCTTTAATCAGACATTGCTCAACATGCTAAATTCACTGGCTCCTCTAAGAAAGATACATACTAAATATAAAGGGCTCCCATGGCTATCAAAGGAAACAAGACTACTCCTCAGACAAAGGGACAAAGCATGGTACCAATACCAAGTTACTAAAACTACAATATCTCACATCACCTATCAAAAACTTAGAAATCAGGCCAAAAGCAAATCAAAAATGACAAACTTACTTTTCAACACTCCAACAAAAACATCAAAATAATCCCCAGAAAGTTTGGTGTACAATAAAATAGCTCCTTAACCCAGGATAAAGTTTCACTCCTGAACCTACCACCAATAACACCTCTGATTCTATAGCAACACAATTCAACACCCACGTGATAAACTCTGTATTAGCACTAATGAAAAATGATAAATCCATATCACTAACAATTCCCCCAATATCACCAATGAACTCTAACATTTTTAAACTCAAACCTGTCAACACAAAAAACATCAGCCAACTTCTAACTAAGCTAAAACCCACATCCCTTACTGCTGACCAACTCCCCAACTAATACCTCAAAATTGCAGCAAATAGTACAGCATATCCCATCACCACTCTAATTAATCATTCTATCCTTGAGCAATATGTTCCCAAACTACGGAAGACCTCTTGTATAATCCCACTACAGAAAGGGGGACCTTCAACTGACGTCTTCAATTATAGACCAATTGCTATACTTTCTCCCCTAGCTAAAATCCTTGAGAAATGCATAAACAAACAACTCCTACAGTACTTACTAAACAGCAACCTCCTTTCTAAGACGCAACGTGGTTTTCGACCCAAACACTGTGCTACAACTGCATTAATTTACTTCACTGATACCATTAACCAACTAAGAAACTTTGGTCAATTTGTCTCAGCTATTTTCCTAGATGTGTCAAAAGCATTTGACACTGTTTCACATTAAAGGCTACTACTTAAACTAGCCTCCCTTAATCTATCCCAACCTGCACTAACTTGGTACTGTAGCTATCTTAGTGATTGCCAACAAGCAGTCAAGTGGTCTAATACTCTATCCCCCCTACTTCCTATCAATGTAGGTGTCCCACAAGGGTCAATCCTAGGACCATTACTATTCTCTATATTCACTAACGAACTGTACTCTTCTACAAATAATGCCACAATTATCCAATATGCAGATGATTCCACCCTCATATGCTTTGCCTCTACCCTTCCCCAGCTACTTGAAACAACACAATGCGCATTTTTAGATGTTGAGAAATATCTCTCAAACTATCAGCTAATTCTTAACCCAAACAAAACAAAGCTTATCATTTTTACAAATAACTCAAACCAAAGAAGTCAACCACCATTTGCTATCTACTCCTCTAATAATACCAAATACTACCTGTTGACTACACAAAAATTCTAGGAGTCACAATTGATAACTCACTGACATTTGATATACACTTGGCTTTAACCATAAAAAGGTCCACATTAAACTTGGTTCCCTCTACAGAGCCAAGCCATTTCTCACCAATTTCACCAGGCAAGCCATAGATAGAACATACCTTGTCTCTGCAATCTTGTATGCCTCACCCATACTTACAAATCTTAGAAAGTAAGAATTAACTAAACTGGAAGCCTGTTATAACAAAATAGCTAGGTTTGCTGTTAATCTCCCCAAAAGAACACATCACTGTACTGCCATGTGTAAGCTAAACTGGGTTGAACTTCCCCACTTACTATGTATAAATCAACTAACTATTGCCACTCAGTTATATCTCAACACAGTAACTATCCAGCCCTCCAAAACCTAGTTCAATCATATAGTAGCAACAGAGCTCTAAGATCCTCTGATAAACTGCTACTGCAAGTCAGTAAGGCAAGTAATTTTTCAGGCAAGTCACTATACTCACATAAAATATCAAAAATCTGGAACACAATCCCTCAACATATTCTTAGCGCAAACAACTCTAAGAAATTCAAACGTCTGCTCATGGATCATTTCAGAAACAAATGGCTCTCCCCTTGTACTTCTCCCCGGTAAAAAAAACTTTCTCTACCTCTTGTCTCTTATTATTATTGTCCAACTATAATTCTACTCCAATACACTCAATGTACCCAGACTCACTAGGTCCCTCTTTACCTAGTACACTTACTCTGTTATTCCATTCATAAATACCCCTTACCATACCTCCCACACTATTTCTGTTTCACTCTATAATAATGGTTAAATAACTCTTAGTATCTTTCTCTTTTTCACATTTGCACTGTTTAACATTAATGTATCTTATTTAAACTTGTATGAAAAAGTTAATTTCCTAACCCCATTGTATCGCAATCACTATAGAGAATGTACACATAAAGTCTAAATCACTTACCTGTATGGCCTAAAAACACGTACAGAGTGGCATAACAAAAACTATATACAGATTAACAGAATAAACTATAACATTTACATGTTTGATGATACACTACTCAATTTTATACATTTTTGATGTTATAAAATTCAATGTTGTGAGTTTTACATATTTTGAATTTTCGATCTTATGGTCTCGTTGTTTTGAAATTAGATGTTATCAGTTTTCGACATTTTGAAGTGAAACCCTATGTATAATTTTTTGTACTTTTTGTCTTGTAAATTTTTGTAACTATATTGTATTTATATATATTTTTTTGTAAATTCTTGTTTTTTGTCTATGTACTATATGTGGAGCTTTTCTCTCCGGTCCTCCGCCTTTGGCCCATTTGGACACTCCCGATAAACAAATGTTAAATAAATAAATAAATAATAAAATATGCCAGACAGATAAAATATCTTGTATATTACATAAAATATCTTAATTAATTGAAAGAAGTGATAAGTCTTTTTCTTTTAATAGGCTGAAAATGATATGAGATTTAGATAGACACTGGTAGTGTGGCACTGGGCTAAACTGATGCAGTACTTACAGAATGTCAGCCATCTTCCTTCCTCCATTTTTTCTCATTATTCTTTGTGTCCAACATTTATGCTAATATATCAACAAATGCCTTATAAATATTTTCTGCATATGGACATTTTCCATTATTTGAGGAAAATAGTTTCCTGCTCAACAACAGCAAAATACATGCTGAATCACACCAAAGGAAAATAAAATAGAAGTTATGTTCTTACCATAACGTTCCATGTTAGTTGTCTTCTTCTCGCCTTCTTTCTTGCTGGATGGGTTCGGAGCCGACCTCGGCTCTGACTCGGTCACTCTAAAGCTCGAGAGTTGGTTCCACCGGCTCGAGGCTCCCCTTATATCCCAGAATGCTAGGCGAGTACTACCTCAGATCTCGTTTGTGAGCTAGGCCCAGCTAAAAATAAAACCAGAAATACTGGAAAGGAAGAATCCACCTCTATAAAACAAGGAAGAGGAAGGTGACCTGAAGCTTGATCCAGGAAAATATGCACAGCAGAGCATATACCTATAGCAATAGAGGTGGTAGAAAGAGAGGTCACAATCAAACTCCTCTAGATCTGTCCAGGCCAGGGGGAAGGAGGGTGGGACGCAAGAAAGAAGGCGAGAAGAAGACAACTAACATGGAACGTTATGGTAAGAACATAACTTCTATATGTTAAGTTGTCTATCTCGCCTTCATTCTTGCTGGATGGGACCGCGTCCCTAGCACCTTGTCCCGGGTGGCCTATCGGAACAGGCTCTTGAGAACAGTGGAACCGAAGTTAGCTCTATGTCTAGAAGCTAAATCCAACTTATAATGTGAAATGAATGTGTGAGGAGTAGCCCAAGTAGCCGCTGCACAAATGGTGTCAATAGGCAGTCTGTCTTGGAAGGCTATAGAAGTAGCCAAAGCTCTGGTGGAGTGGGCCTTAGGTTTGTTAGGCAGCTTTTGGTGTCTAATTTCATAAACAAGGGAAATCAGGGATGTTAGCCATCTGGATAGTGATACCTTTGAAACAGAAAGTCCCTTTCTGCCTTCTGCATAAGAGACAAACAATTGGTCAGTTTTTCTGAATTGCTTGGTCCTATCCAAATAGTACCTTAACTGACGATGAACATCTAGCCAGTGCAATTTTTGTTCAGACCTGTTAGAATATTCTGGAAAAAACACAGGAAGATCAATGCTTTGATTTAGGTTAGAGGCAGAGGCTACTTTAGGTAAAAAAGACGGGTTGGTTCGTAAGGATACCCTGTCTTTATGGAACAACAGATATGGTGGTCGACAGCTGAGTGCATGAAGCTCTGAAACCCTTCTAGCTGAAGTAACAGCTACCAGAAAGAGAGTCTTCCATGATAGCAATTTTAATGAACAGGAAGCTGCAGGTTCGAAAGGGGGAAGAATCAAAGAAGTGAGAACTAAATTAAGGTCCCAAGAAGGAGGAGGATTTCTTATAGGAGGTCTGAGAAGAAAAACTCCCTTCAAAAAAGCTTTGCAAAGCTTGTGAGACATGATAGCAGAATCTGAAATGCCCACATGAAAATTAGATATAGCTGCCAATTGGACTTTGAGAGTAGAGGGAGATGAACCTGCATGAAAGAGCTCAGCTAGAAAATCAAGAATTATTTGGATGGGAGCAGTGAAAGGATCTAAATCCCTTCCTTGAGCCCAATAGGCAAAACGTTTCCATTTACTAAGATAAATCTTTCGAGTGGAAGATTTATGGGAAGCTATTAAAATATCTCGAACAGAGTGAGATATTTGAGGAAGCCTGGCTAGGGTAGGAACTGGAGGAACCAAGCAGTGAGGTTCAATGATGTTAGGGAGCGATGAAACTGACCCGATTGATGGATCAAAAGGTCTGGAACTAGGTCCAGATGCCAGGGTTGCTCCAACAGAAATTGATGTAGAAAGGGGAACCAAATCTGTCGAGGCCAGTAAGGAGCAATGAGGATCAATGAGGCCTTCTGAGCGATAGCTTTCTGTATCACTTGAGAGATTAGTGGGAAGGGAGGAAAAGCATACAGAAGTCCCCGGGGCCAAACTTGGACTAGAGCGTCTCTGCTGGGCTGGCCTGGTAACGGGAATAGGGTGAAATAATCTCTGCACTTGCTGTTTTGGGGAGTAGCAAAAAGGTCGCAGCAAGGCTGACCCCACTTGAGAAAAATTTTCTCCACAATAGAATTTTTCAGAGACCACTCGTGAGGCATGAGGATAGCTCTGCTCAACTTGTCCGCGATTTGATTGGACTTCCCGGGGATGTGCGTTGCTATCAGAAACGGCTGAGAAGAAATCGCCCATTGCCACAGTCTGAGTGATTCTCAACATAGGGGATAGGATCTGGTTCCGCCTTGTTTGTTGATATACCACACTACAGACATATTGTCCGTCTGGATTGCTATCGTTCCCAGGGGAAGAGAGTCTTGAAGGGCTTGCAGCGCTAAAAGCACTGCTCTCATCTCTAGAACATTTATATGCAAGTGGCATTCGTCTGGTTGCCATATGCCCTGGACGGTTCTGCCCTGATAATGCCCCCCCCCCACCCGATCAGGGAAGCGTCCGTTGTCAGAGTAGCAACCGGAGGGGGAGGAACAAAGGGTCTTCCCAGGAAGAGCTGGGGGGAAGACATCCACCAAAGAAGATGATTCCTGCATGCTTGCGTAATCATAATGGTATGGGACATGGGAAGTTGCTGGTATGACCATTGTGTGAAAAGCATCCATTGAAGGATTCTCATGTGGAATCTGGCTAACAGAAGTAGAGGGATAGCAGCCGCCATAATCCCCAGTACCTTCAGAACTAATCTGGCTTTGACTCTGTTGCTGTGGAAGAGAAGGGAGACCATTTTGCGTATGTCTGATATTCTCTGATCTGTTAGTCTCACAGACATGTTGACTGTGTCTAGATTTGCGCCTATGAAGGTAATAGCACGACAAGGCGACAAAACAGACTTTTCGCAATTTATTGATATGCCTAACTTTTGACAAATGCGAAAGGTGCAGTCTCTGGCCATTAGAAGGAGATGCTTGGTAGGAGCTGTAAGGAGCCAGTCATCCAAATATGGAAACACCTGGAATCCTTGACGTCTCAGGTGAGAAGCTACCACTGCCATGCATTTGGTAAACACCCGGGGGGCAGTGGTGAGACCAAAGGGCAGGGCTCTGAATTGAAAATGACTGGTTCCCAGCCGGAAGCGGAGGAATCTCCTGGAGCGTCTGTTCATTTTTATATGATAGTACGCATCCTGGAGGTCTATAGAGCACATCCAGTATTCCTTGCCCAATAGGGGTAGGATGGATTGTAGCGTGACCATCCGAAATTTTGTTTTCTTGACCGACTTGTTTAAGATACTGAGATCCAAGATGGGCCTCCAGTCCCCTGTTTTCTTTGGAACCAAAAAGAATTTGGAGTAGATTCCGGATCCTTGCTGGTCTGCTGGTACTGGCTGAATGACTCTTTTTGCAAGCAACTTTGAAATTTCCAACGCTGCTTGATCCCTTTGAGCGGGTGGAACATCTGGAAGGGATTTTTTTGATTGATTTGGAATACGAAAGAACGGAATGGAATAGCCTTCGGAAATGATGGACTGTACCCACTTGTCTTGAGTTAGGGATCGCCAGGCTTCTGGGTACAGTGACAATCTTCCCCCGACTGCCTCCGAAGGTGGACAGTCGGGCAACACCTCGGGGATGCTGGAAGGGCTTATCGGAAAAGGTTTCTCAATTGCCCTGGTTCTGCGGACCCCCCCTGCCTCTAGGGCGACGTCTACCAATATTGTTCCCCCCCCCGCCTCTGGAGGGGAACCGACCCTGTGCGTCAGGCAAATTCCCTTGAGATTGTTTGCGGAACCACATTTTTCCACTTTTCTGGCCTTTGGGGTAAGGTCTAGAAGGAGTAGAAAAACAGACTCCGATGGCAGAAAGAGTTTTGCCATCCGTCTCGCACCTAGTCAAGGTTTCTTTCACTTGAGGGCCAAAGAGAGATGATCCATCAAACAGGGAATTAGTGAAAGACGTTTTAAAGGGGTCCGCAAAATTGCATAGTCGCATCCAGGCATGCCGGCGTAAAGCGACACCTGTCCCTGCGGCTCTGCTCGCTCCATCAGCCGCATATGAAAGGAGGCGCATGGAGGAGTTGGCTATAGAATTTAGGGTAGCCAGCTGAGCGTTCATCTTGTCCTGAAAACCCGCAGCTGTAAGATCCTTCAACATCTCACTCGCTTCCTTGATCAAGTCTCTTTGAAGACGAGTGAAATGGCATAGGTAGTTCAGCGAATGCATTGCAAAGGTCGCTGACGAAAACATCCGCTTCCCGTACCTGTCCATAGACCTAGACTCCTTGTTAGGAGGATGGACAGGTACCGAAGGATCAGCTAGTTCCTTCTTAGTGGCAGCAGCTACCACCATAGCATCCACAGTCACTCCTTTAGTCAAAAATTGCTTGTCTGTGGGTGCTGTTATAAACTTTGAAGGTCTCCTGGGGGTGGGGTCCACTGAATCAGGAGCCGTCCAAGCCTTTTTAGCTACCACCTGCATGAGGGGGTCAAAGGGGGGGGATACCCAGGAGGTGGAAGGGCGAGAGCCAAATGCCTCAAGATACACAGATTCATCCTCCGAAGGGTTAAGGGATGGCCAATTTCCCCTCTGTTTTAGGATCTCTAGAATGTCTGCAAAGGAGACATCTTCAGAAGGGGAACGGGGGGAACCCCCGGAATCCTCTAAATCTGTGTCAGAGGTGACAGACTCAGGTGAGTCTATGTGTTTCCTCTTACACTTTCTCTTCCTAGGGGGCTCACCTGCCAATTCAGGAGAGGCCTCGGAAGAGGATGAAATCCCCGCAGGGGATTCTTGAGGAGCTGGCTCTCTGCGGTCCGGGATGAGGGAGAGAGTAGACATAACCTGAGGCACCAAAGAGGGAGGGACGGACGGAGCCGACTGTGGAGTTGAACCAGGTTCCAACACACTCCGCATGACCTCGAACACACCCCTGTCAGGCAGAGCCAGAGGTCCCCACTCCGAGAAGCTGAGAACCTCCCTCGGCACCGACAGAGATGGCTCCGAGGCCGATGTCGGAGCCGAACTCACCAGCGCCGAAGCACCGAGAGGGAGAGCGGGGTCGGACAAGGGTCCGATGCCACTCACCCCCTCGGAGCCGACGAGGGAAGTCCGGCGCCGAGATTCTTCCAAGGAAGAAATCGGAGCCGACGACGGAACCGAAGACAATTGTATCGGTTCCGACGCTACCACAGTCTCGGTTCCGAAACGCCCCGGCTCCGAGCTCAAAGGAGTCGGAGGAGGAATATTTTGAGGAATAGGTTGAAGCACCGACTGATGAGTCGGGCTCTGAAGCATCTGGGCCAGTGCCTCGGACTTTAGAAGTCGACTCACTACCCTCTGAAGGTCATGATCCGAAAGCCTCGATGATCTAGAGGAGTGAGATCTATGGCTCCGTTCAGACAGCAAGGGAGACGCTGGAGCCGAATGAACGGAGCCAAGGGATGGTGACCTCGACCTCTTTCTAGATGTCGGCTCCGATAGTCTGATCGGAGCCGACACAGGAATTTCCAATACCTCGGCTCCAGCCGGAGCCGAGGGAACCACAGAAGCTGTAGTTAAAGACTCATCGGCTCCAGCCGGAGCCGATGTAGCAGTAGGTTTCGAAGCCTTAGGCCTCGACTCAGATGCTGGAGTCGAGGACCTAGAAGCCTTAGAGGGTTTACCCGAAGTAAGGGAACCCTCAGGCTTAAGCAAACCTCTTAAAATGAGTTTGTTTTTTCTTTCCTGCAGGACTCTAGGGCTGAAGCCATGGCATACAGCACAAGAGTCCTGCAGGTGTAAAGGTCCCAGGCAGTAGACACAAGAAGTGTGACCGTCTGTCAGAGACATTTTCTGACAGCACGAGTCACACTTCTTGAAGCCTGAGACCTTTGAATCCTTGGACATAGTCAAAGAAAGTGTAACCACACACACACAGTCAAACACACTGATTACACTTACACAAGTTTATAACTAAAAAATTAAACTGTCACAAGTTTTTAGATCCCTAACAAAAAACAGACACTCCACTAAGGGGAGGAAGGGCCCGAAGGCCTGAGGGAAGAACTTATAAGTTCTTTGTGGAAAAAAGGGTGGATAAACGAAGGAAAAAGGGTCTAAATCCACTAATTTAAGGGAAATAACAATAAAAGATTAAATTAAAGGGGTTTAAGTAGACTATAAAATACTCTACAATAACTCACCTAAAGCCGGTAGAAACCAAACACCTCGATCGCTGTAGCGGCAAACGAGATCTGAGGTAGTACTCGCCTAGCATTCTGGGATATAAGGGGAGCCTCGAGCCGGTGGAACCAACTCTCGAGCTTTAGAGTGGCCGAGTAGGAGCCGAGGTCGGCTCCGAACCCATCCAGCAAGAATGAAGGCGAGATAGACAACTTAACATCATAATTTTTACTAATTTTTCCATTTACTCTAATGAATAATGAATCAGTATTTCTACCTGTTTATCATTCCTATAGGTGATGTCTGGATGAAAATGGAAAATACTCAAATGAGTTAATGTATTTTCATATCATTTAGAATGTTACAGCATAGTTTCACAGCTACAAGCTGACTCCATGACATTCTTAACTTTCTGACAGTCCAGAATTCTGCATTATCATTGCATCTTCTACCCACTTACACCCCTTTCCAAAAAGCCACAGATGATGCCAAGGCCCTGGAGGAGTGTGCCTTCACCCTGCCTGGAATAGTTCTATTACAGTGACTGTAACAAAAGGTAATAGCCTTAGACAATCATTTGAAAATGAGGTTGTCCCTTCTTCTTACCTTCACATGAAATGAAAAATTGATTCAAACATTTGAAAGATTTAATTCTATCAAGACAGTACCTGTGTTTCCTGTGGACATCTAAGGTTTGGAATATCCTTTCTCCCTCATTTTTAAGCTAAGGAAAGAAAATGGAGAGATGGATAATTTGGCTTAAAGTAAACTTGGATACCATTGTAAGCATAAAAGAAGCATAAAAGAAGGGGTCTATATCACTTCGACAAAACGGCAGAAGTACGAACACCATATGTTCGAACTTCTAACCTTCAAGTGCAAAACCATCGAAGGCTTAGAACAGCAATTTCTTTCCCCAGGGAAAAAAATTCCTGTTCTAAGAAACACACACACAACACAAGCACACCAAAAAAACAGCAATCCACACACATACACTTAAAATCCTACATCTAACCTACACTAAACTGTACATACACTACTATCGATCCACTTACGTTAACCCAAACCCTAACCCTAAGGTCCGTCACTATCGCACACTCACCTGACCTGCGCCCTAACCCTAACTCACCTATCCTGCCCTAACCCTAAAGTCTGTCATTGTCGCACACCCACCTCACCCGTGTCCTAACCCTAACTCACCTAAGCCACACTGTAACCCTAACGTCCATAATCACACACTTACCTGAACCCGACCCACAACTTTCCACCTCAGTGCTGAAAATCACGAAGCCACAGAAACGGCCCACCAAATTCTTTCCCTGGGAAAGAATTTGGTGTTCCGCGGCTTCGCGATAATCAGTTTTCGAACTTCACAGTTCAAACATAAAGTGTTCAAACTGCTGAAGTTTCGACAAACTGATAAGAACCCTAAAAGAAGGATTAGTTGTCAAAGAAACTCTGTCTATGTAGAAAATGCAATAGGGCTGACTCACCATAAGAGCTTGCAACTCAGATGCTCTTCTTACACAGGTCAGAACAATCAGTACAACTATTTTCCATGTTAAAAATCTCAAGTCAGCTAAAATAGCTGGTTCAAATGAATCACGTCTTAGCTTCTCTAGCACAAAATTTAGATCTCAAGGAGGGGACCACCATTTTATTTATTTACTTTTGAGGTCTCTTATGTAAATTCCCTTTCAAAAACATTTTGACATGAGAATACATTGCAAGAGAAGGATCCATGGGCAGGCATGTTGAAATGGCCAATAAATGAACTTTGAAGGAGGAGTAAAAAAGGACTTAGGATAGCAACTCTCACCAATATTGTAAAGCTAGAGAACAACTATGTTGTTGGTACCAACTAGAAATTTTTTTCAACTTACTAATATATGATTTTCTAGTGGCATGCTTTATTGCCTCCATCACTACATCGATTCAATAAACTAGGTGCCCAAAGGGAGTTCAGACCCAATCATCAAGGCACTCAACTGAAGTTGATTGGGGTCAGGGTGTATGAAGCACCCATGCGAGTAAATCCAGTCTGTAAGGAAGCTTGTGAAAATTGCCCGAGGCCATTTCCAAAAGATGACAGCTGCCTGAGCCAGAAGGGAGTCACCACAGTGATCATGGGTGATTCCTTCTGAATCTTCAGAAGTGCCCTGGATATAAGTAGAAAGGGTAGAAAAGCATAAAGGAACATTCCTATCCAAGGAAAAGAAAAAGGCATCTGTCCTGGAGCATAATCTTGCAAACTGATTACTCATAGAGACGGCAAATAGGTCTACCTGAGGAACTCCCCACAGATGCATCAAATCTTGGAAGATCCCCTGATCTAGTTTCCATTCATGAGGCTCTGCCCTTGTCCTGCTTAGCTTTTCTGACACACAGTTTTGCTCTGACAGAATGTAAGATGCATGTAGAGTGAGATTGTGCTGGGAAGCTATATCCCAAGCTAACATGGTTAGTCTGCAGAGGGGGTATGACCTGGATCCCCCTTGCATGCAGATGTACCACATGACTGTAGTACTGTCTGTAACAACTAGAAAAGCTCCTGGGGACCATAGATGCTTCAGGGAGTTAAACACCTTGATCAGGGAAAGCATCTCTTTTACATTTACGTGCTTGCATCAGTCCTTGGTGTCTCACACACCTTGAACTTTTATCCTTCCTGTAACTGCTCCCCAAGCAAAGTCTGAGGCATCTGTGGTGACTGACTGCTTTAGAATTGCTGGGGGGGGGGGCAAGGATATTTGTTCTCTCCACCCAAGTGATTTCTCTTTTGACAAATCCCAGCACTAGGATTTGAAAAGACAAAGGATGTTGGTGTTGGTACCAAACAGCTTTCAGTTTCTCAAGTGTAGTCTTGCCGCGGGCATCATAAAAATCATAGCTGCCATGTGACCCAAAATCCAGAGGTATTTCCTCACAGTGATTGATGCCTGAAACAGATCTAGATAAAGATGTGTTTTTTTCCTGTGGAAGAAAAGTTCTTTGAGCTGAGGTGTCTAAGTTCCTTTCATAAGAATGACTTTTTAGAAAGGTGAACATCAAATGGTTGGGACCATATAATCCACTGTCCAAAAAGTCGAATGGTTTGCACTGAGACTGAGATACAGTGGGGAAGAGGGAACTTGCCCTTTTCTCTAATGAAAAGCATCTCAGATTTGGTATATATATATATATATATATATATATATATATATATATATATAATATGCAGGGAGTGCAGTGGGACTTACTCCCCTGCAAAACTACATATATTTTGTTGGGGGGGATTGTTTTGTTTTCAAAATTTTATTTATTTATTTATTTTCATTTTTCAGTGTTACCGAATGTCCATCGTACGGTCTCCACAATATGCAGTTCACCATTTCATAATGTCTGCATTTCAATAGGAACCCATCTAGCTGACACCCCAGGAAAGCAATCCTGTGTGAAGGAGTCAAAAGACTTTTGAAAGTTCTCTTGGAATACCAGCTTCCATAACAGATCTCTCACCCAAGTGAGATTCCTGACACTTTGAAAACGACTCTGCTAACATAAGCAAGTTGTCTAACTATTGAAAAAAAAATGTGGGCATTCAGTAGGTGCAATGAGCTATAAAAAGAAGTTATGTACTCACCATAACGTTCCATGTGAGTTGTTCATCTCGCCTTCATTCTTACTGATGGGTTTGGAGCCGATCCTCGACTCGCCCACTGCAAAAGCTCGAGGTCTTCAACCAGCTCGAAGCCAACCATGATGCACCTTGATCTTCTAACTATTAAAAGTATGGTCTTCCATGAGATATTTCAAATCACACAATGAGGCTGGTTTGAAAGGAGATAATATAATTCGGGAAAGAACAAAATTTAGATTCCATGGCATGGCTGGAGGTTTGGTGGGTGGTCTCAAATGAATAGTACCCTTGAAAAAGGCTTTAGAGAGTCGATGTGATATGACACCAAGATGAAAGAAAGTTTGAGATTGCTGCTAACTGAACCCTAATGGTAGCTTCAGCAGCCCCTTCATTGAAAAGTTTAGTCAGAAACTCCAGAATGGATGAAATTGAAGCTAGGTATGTATCAATATCATTCTGAGATGCCCATATAGAAAATTTCTTCCATTTGCTAAGATATAACTTTCTGGTAGATGATTTATGAGAGGATGTTAAAATATGTTGAGCCTCGGCTGAGAGGTTGTGAATCCTGGCTATGTTTGGAATTGGGGCAGCCAATCTGTCAGTCTGAGGGAGTGAAGAGAAGGATGAAGAGCCCCCAATGAATGGGTCAGTAGATCTGGAACCGGGTCCAGGATCCAAGGTTCTTCCAATAGATGAGGCTGAAGGAAGGGAAACCAAATCTGATGAGGCCAATAAGGGGCTATTAAGATTATGGTCCTTCCCAGAGTCTTTGCTTTCTATAATACTTTGGGTATTAGAGGGAAAGGAGGAAAGACATAAAGGAGACCCAGGGGGCATCTTTTGGGGCATCCCCCAGCAGGGGGATTAGGGTGAAGTAGCTGCTGCATTTCGTGTTTGTTGGGGTTGCAAAGAGATTGCATCAAGGCTAGCCCCATATGCGAAAAATCCTTTCCGCTACTTGTTTCTTTAGAGACCACTCATGAGGCAAAAGAATTGCCCTGCTTAGCTTGTCTGCTATCACATTGGATTTCCCCAAGATGTGCATTGCTATCAGAAAGCGCTGGGTGGAAGTTGCCCATTGCCATACTCTCAGGGCCTCTCAACACAGGGGGATAAGATTTGGTTCCTCCTTGTTTGTTTATGTACCAGACCACTGACATATTGTCTGTCTGAATTGCAATTGTTCCCAGAGGGAGAGAGTCTTGAAAGGACTGCAACGCTAGGAGTACCGCTCTCATCTCCAGGACATTGATATGCAGATAAGCCTCGTGCTTCTTCCACGTGCCTTGGGCTGTTCTTGCCTGATAATTCCCCCCCACCCTATCAAGGAAGTGTCCATGGTTACCGTGGCTATAGGAGTGGATAGAACAAATGGACGGCCTAGAGTTACTTGTTGGGATGTCAGCCACCACTGAAGGTCCTTCTTGCATGTATTCATTATTATGATTTGGTGTGACATTGGATGTTCCTGAAAGGACCATTGAGAGTACAGGAGCCACTGTAGTACTCACATGTGCATCCGACCCAGAGGAATGGCAATGATCGCTGCCACCATCATTCCTAGCAATTTGAGTACCATTGAGACTTTTGTCTTTGGAAGCAGGTCTAGGATTTGTTTTCATAAAAGACAAACTCCTTCTGGAGGAAGGCTTAAGGTCATTGTGACTGTGTTTAGCTCTGCTCCTATTAAAAATGGTCTGTTGCAATGGCAACAGGGCAGATTTTTCTGAGTTTATGGTAATCCCCAATTGATTGCAGAGATTTAAAGTTTTGTCCTTTGCGTGTATGAGTTGATGCCTGGTGGTGGCAGTGAGGAGCCAGTCATCTAGGTATGGAAACACTGGGAATCCCAAATGCCTCTGGTGAGCCATGATTACTGCCATGCATTTGGTGAACACTCTGGGGACTGTAGTAAAACCAGAGGGCAGAGCACAAAATTGATAATGACTGGCTCCCAGCTGGAAGCGTAGGTGATCCCTGGATGGCCTGTCCATTTTTATGTGGTAGTATGCATCCTGGAGATCTATCGAGCACATCCAATTGTCTTTCCCCAGAAAGGGGAGTATTGACTGTAGCATGACCATCCAGAACTTTGTCTTTTTTATGAACTTGTTTAGTCTGCTGAGGTCTAGAATAGGTCTCCAGTCCCCCTTTTCTTTGGAACCAAAAAGAACCTTGAGTGGGTTCCGGATCCTCTCTGGTCTGCTGAGACTGGTTGGATGACTTTTTTTCCAGAAACCTTTGGACCTCTATGGCTGCTTGTTCCCTGTGACTGGGTGGAATGTCTGGGATTTTTTTTCACAAGAGGGGGCGATGTGGCAAAGGGAATTGAGTATCCTCTGGATATGATAATTTGCACCCAGCTGTCTTTTCTTATTTTTAGCCAGGCATCTGGGTACAAAGAAAGCCATCCCCCAACTGCCTCCAGAGATGGACAGTCGGTCCTCCTCTCAGGAGTGTTGATAGGGCTTCCCAAAGAACTGATCTCTGTCACCCTGATTCTGTGGACCCCCTCTATCGCATGGATGGTGTCTTCCATTATTTCCCCTCCTCTGCCTTTAGAGTGGGGTTCACCACGAGTGTCCTGGAAAGAACCTTGAGGTTTACAGAACAACATCTTTACACCCCCCCCTCCCATTGGGGTAAGGTCTAATCGGGGTAGAAAAACGTACTCCAACGGCAGACAGGGTTTTTCCATCTTTCTCACTCCTGGTAAGTGTTTCTTTTAATTTCCGTCCAAAAAAAGGGATGAGCCATCAAAAAGGGTGTTAATAAAGAAAGACTTAAAGGGTTCCGCACAGGAACATAGGCACATCCAGGAATGTCTCCTAAGGGCAATTCCTGTACCCGCTACTCTGCTCGTTCCATCAGTTGCATATGACAAGCAGACACATGGAAAAGTTCACAACAGAATTAAGAGTAGAGAGCTGGGAAGTTACCTTGTCACAAACCCCCACAGCTACTGACCCCTGCAGGGTATCTCCTAGTTCCTTCATGAGATCCCTTTGTAACCTAGTGAAATGTGTGAGACAGTTCAGCGATCGAAGGACAAAAGTCACGGAACTAAACATACACTTCCCATATCTGTCCATGATCCTGGAATCTCTATTAGGAGGATGAACAGACGTAAAAGTTTCTGATAGTTCTTTCTTGGAGGCCACTGCCACCACCATGGCATCAATGGGCATGCCATTAGTTTGAAAGGTTTTGTCTTGACGGCAAGTTATAAATTTATTAGGCCTCCCGGGAACAGGCTTCGTGGTATCAATGGACTCCCATCCCCTTCGAGACAGAAACTCAATTAACTCATCAAAGGGTGGAGACAACCAAGAGGTAGAGGGCTGAGACCCAAAAGCCTTCAGGAGAACTGACTCATCATCAGTACGGTTAAGGGATTTCCAGCCACCCCTCTGTCTAAGAATTTCTAAGATATCTGCGAATGAGATATCCTCTGAGGGGGACCGTGGGGACCCTTCTGACTCATCTAAGTCAGTATCCAAAGTGACAGATTCCTGTGGGGAGTCCAGATGCTTCCTCTTGCAAAGTCTCTTCCTGGGAACCTTTTCAGTGGGAGCTTCTGGAGAGGTCTCGGAAAAGCATGGCTCATCCAATGGGGCTTCCTGAGGCTCAGGGTCTTGACACTTTGTTGTAGAGGTAGACACCGGTGCTTTAAGAGAGGGAGCTGCTGGTACTGATGGTGTGGTTGTCGGCGTGGACAATACCCTCCTCGTGGCCTCAAAGGCCTCTCGGTCCCTATGCGAGGAATCCCCCGGATCTGAGGATACAACGGACTCTCCTGGCACCAGAACACAGGGCTCCAAGATCGGAGCTGAGGCACTGAGAGGCAAAGTTGGTCAGACTATCCTCCCTGGACCCGACCGGCAAAGATCCGCTCCGAGATCCTTCGGTCGACACTGAAGTGATCAGGGCATTCGGGGCTGACAAACCTAAGGTAGGTTTCGGGCCCAAGGGCTCCACGATCATCAGTTCTGAGCTCTCCAGCACTGAAACTTCAAGACAGATCAGAGGAGGAACAGAAGATGGTGGGGGAATTTGTGTCGGTTCTGAAGTCCCAGGGGTTGGTGCCGATAAAATTTTTGCAAGCACTTGTATCTGCAAAAGCCTCTTCACCACATGATCCACATCCAAATCAGAGAGTCTACTTGAGGCCCAAGAAGAATGTTTGGATGAAGCCACTGACTGTAAGATGGGGGATTTCAATGTAGGAGATATCGGCTCCAATGTTGGAGGCCGGCTCCTAACCAAAACAACAGTCAGCTCAGTTGGCTGTGGAACCGATGTTGAAGCTTTACTTGATCCAGTTTTTGGAGTCAATGGGCTTTTCCTTGGCTCCGAGGAACTAGAAGATGTCTTAGAGTGTTTGTCATGCTTATCCAGTGCCTCTTGGAAAGAGGATTTCAAAAGACCTCTATCTCTAAGTTTCCTCTTTCTCTCATGCAACACTCTAGCACTAAAAGAGTGGCATACTGAACAACTTTCTTGTAGGTGCACCTCACCTAAACAATAGACACAATCAGTATGTCCATCAGTGATGGACATCTTTTGCTCACATTTTGGGCATTTTTTAAATCCAGACTTGGATTTCTCTTTCTCTTGATGAGATATCCTATCAGTAACAAACAGAGAAAAAAATTTCTTTCTCTCTCTCTCTCTCTATATATATATATATATATATATATATGTACACATATATAAGAAAAAAAAACTCTGAAATTTTAACTGTCTCTTAGCTATGAGTAGAATATATATATATATATATATATATATATATATATATATATATATATATATATATATATATATATATCAACATGGCAAACTAACTCCTAATAATGCAAGATTTCTAAACAGTGTTAATTATCTTAAACAACTAAGCTAAGTTATATAAATTCTCTAATTATCTAAATATCAACATACTTGCCCTGTAAAAATAAAGGGCTCTAACTCACACCACACAACTATATAAGAAATATGAGACAGGGATGCACCCACTTATATAACTTATTTAAACTATCTAAATATCTAACAAGTTAGCAAGAATACACAAGTGTGTGCTTGTGAACGTCCGATCAAGCTGCAGTGGCAAACAAGATCTGAGGGAAAATCAAGGTGCATCATGGGATAGGGAGTTGGCCTTGAGCTGGTTGAAGACCTCGAGCTTTTGCAGTTGGCCGAGTCAACAGTAAGAATGAAAGGCGAGATAGAACAATTTCACATCTGGAGTTAGACAGTTTGTGAACACTCTTGGTGCAGTGGATGGTCCAAAGGTAAGGCAGAGGACTGATAATATGATGCAGACACACAAGACTTTAAGAAACACCTGAAGTTTGGATGAACAGGAACGTGAAAGATGAGCATGTTTTAGATCTAGTGTTACCAAGAAACTTGAATGAGGAAGAAGATGTGATAGGTTGTGAAGTGACATAATTCTGCATTTGGGAAATATCACAAACAGGTTTTGGAAAGAAAGATCCAAAACTGGTCTCCAAGCATTTACTTTATTTGGCTCTAAAAACATTTTTGAATAAAACCCTTCTCCAATTTGGGAGGAAGAACTAGTTCTATCACACCCTGGGACAGCAAGTGATGAAAGACAGCTAGAAATAAGAGTCCAGTCTTGTGGATGAGGGGTTACCCCATGGAAAGGAGGAATTTTCTCCCCCTGCCATCTACAACCTTGATGTATGTGATCTTCAGAACTCATTTGTCTGAAATTATCTGTTGACAAAGGGAAAAGTGGAGATTTGGACTTTCTGGAAGATAAATGGGGCTGTCAGTTAGGGATGGGAGTACAAGGTCCCTTAAATAGCTATTCTGACTTGTTGGACTGTACTTGGTTTGGGGAGGTTCCAGAATTCTTTTGGAACCCCCTTGCCATTTCTTCTTAAATGTCTGTTTGCCTGCTTTTGGTTGAGACTAAATCCCTTAGAAAATTTGGAAAAGGAAGGGTGACAAATCTTAGGGATCCCTGTATCAGCTTACTCATTTCATCACACTTTTTGATCACCATTGTAGCAGAGGGGCCAAAAACTAAATCTCTATCAAAAACAGAATTCAAAATCTCATTTTAATATCATCTGGGAGGTTCTGAGAATGCATCCAGGCAAACTTCCTCAAAACAGTACCATTAGCCATAGTCATGGAGGAAGTATCAACTCAGTCATAAAAAAACACACTGTAAACAATGAGTAGTGACTTGTACAATACAACTAAGTAAATTATTTAAAGCACATTTGATTTTTTTCCTCACAAAAAAGAAACTGCAGAGAAAACATTCCTCATACTTTTTCAATTAGTCAGAACAAACTTTAACATATAACCCTGACAATTCAAAATTCTGAAAATCAAAATTGCAGAAGCTTACACTTTTTTGCCCAAAAGAGTCGATTTGGAATTAACTTAACATTTAGCAACAATAGGACTAACTAAAGCTATGGGTGGTGGGTCAGGTTTTGCAACAGTGCATAAAAACTTAGATTGAGGAACTTTATACATCCTATATGCCTTTTTAGGGGCAGCTGGTTGGCTATCAGGTAAACCGTAGGCAGTAACACACATATCCTCCAAGGCTGACAGAAATGTAGGAATGGAAGAAAGTTCTGGAAATTCCTTCTGTAATGACTCATAATATTTTCTGAGTTAATGAGAAACATCAGTGTTCTTCCACTGAAAACACTGGCACATTCTGGAAATAGTCTCAGAGAAAGAGCAACTCTGACATGGTGATTCAGAAACTGAGGTCTCCTCTGAGTCTGAATCAGAAATCTGAAAATCCTGTATATGTACCTTCATCTTCCTGCTCAGGTTCAGAATCTTGAATCTCTTCAGGTAAAGACTTATTCCCTCTTTCTTTTATCAAGTGCAAGAAAGATCAATAGCCTGAATTAAACTCTGGGCCAGTCCCAGTAAACTACTCCTGTCTAAAGAAAGTTGAGGAGAAGTAGATAGATGTTTAGTTTTCTGTTTCTTTTTGACAGGAAAAATTAGAACCAACAGTGGTATTAATGGCAGCAGCAGCAGTTCTCCGCAGGGATGGGCACAACATTCTGACTTCCCTCACCAAGGACCAGCAAGAGTGACTCTCTCTTGAACACTGAGGGGACCCCAACAATTCATGGTCCATAGTGGCTGTTAAGTGCTACACCAGTTGGATTCAGGGTAAAAGATGACTGGTCTGAGGTAAAACTAATGGGCACAGAAGTGTCATCCCCATGTGGCTGAGGCAAATAGCTAGCCTGCTGTGGTAGCAATGGCTTTTTGCTTAACTTTTTCTTTTTGTGGCTGGAAAAAGGACTGACAGTGGGACCGACAGTTTGTTCTATGATCAAGCCAAAAATTATGAAAACACACCGGCACATGAACAGGAACCACGTAGGAAACATAGCAGGAACAGCGAGACAAAAAGGGCAATATAATCCACCACGAAGTCCTCCAAGGTTAAAAATAAAACTTCTTTAATAAACGATACACTCAAAAAGTAGAAATCAAACACAGTTAAGCGCTTTCATCTGCCATGCGCAGACTTCATCAGAACTAATGCTTGCCACCAAAACAGAATATTTAAACCAAACTTGGCGCCAAAACTCAATATGCTTTCTTAAAGACACACTTTATAAAATCCTCCCTAATATACATAATAATAAATAATTAATTACTATATGCAATTCTCTAAATTAAAAACTAATGATATATAAATATAAAATTCATCAGAATACTACCTAATAACATTTTAAAATAGTTTTTTATGTAAAAACTTTTAGTTATGTACTCACCATAACTTCAGATGTTTGGGATCCATCTCGCCTACATTCTGAATGATGGGTTCGGAGCCGATCCCTCGGCTCCGACTCGGCACGCTTATGCCAAAGAGCGAAGTCTCTTATTGGCTGAGCTTACTATATCCCAGGATGCACCACTGCCAGTCCCCCAGATCTAGTTTGTCCGCATACATGCACACATGCATACCCTGCTTATATAACATCGTCAGATGAAACAAGATAAAAACAGTGGAGCTCAAAACCGTTCCATCTCTTCTGATCCGCAAGGCAGGGGAAGCGGGTGGGTATCAGGAATGTGGCGAGATGGATCCCAAACATCTGAAGTTATGGTGAGTACATAACTAAAAGATGTTATGTGATCCTATCTCGCCTACATTCTGAATGATGGGACAGCGTCCCTAGCACCTGAATCCTGGGTGGCTCACTGGAAAACACTCCTGAGTACCGTGGAACCAAATGATGCTCGTCCTTTAGATGCCACATCCAATTTGTAGTGGGAAATGAAAGTGTGCGGGTTGGACCAAGTAGCCGCAGCACAAATTTCGATATAGCGAGCTTGGAATGAAAGGCTATAGAAGTAGCCATAGCTCTGGTAGAATGAGCTTTGATAGATGATGTAAGATGTTCATTCGAAGAAGAATAGGCCTGAGTTATGCAATCTCTGATCCATTTTGAGATTGTAGCTTTCGTGATGGTTTGGCCCAATTTATTATCTGAGAAGGACACAAACAACTGGTCTGACTTATGAAGTTGCTGAGTCCTGTCTAAATAAAAACGTAATTGCCTGTGAACATCCAATTTATGGAGAGTGTATTCTGCTTCATTAGAGAATTTCGGAAAGAAAACTGGTAGTTCTAGAGATTGTTGAAGACAGAAACTAGAGCAGACCTTTGGAACAAAGGATGGATTAGGCCTGAGTGATACTCTATCTTTGTGGAAAATCAAATACGGTGGTTTAATAGACAGGGCTTGAAGCTCTGAGACTCTTCTTGTCAAGTAATAGCCACTAAGAATGCCGTTTTCCAAGACAGATATTTTAATTCGCATGTAGCAGCCGGTTCAAAAGGGGGAGATGTTAATGCGCGAAGCACCAAATCAAGATCCCACGGAGGTGCAGGATGAAAAACTGGTGGTCTTAACAGACTCGCACCTTTAATGAATGTTTTGCATAGTCTGCTGCTCATCAAAGGAGGATCCGTGGATTCATGGAACTTAGAGATAGCAGCTAGTTGAACTTTAATAGTTGAGACAGAAGATCCCTGATTAAACAGGGATGTTAAGAATTTCAAAACCTCTGGGACAGGAGCAGTGATAGGGTCTAAGCCCTTGAGTTGAGCCCAGATAGCAAACCTCTTCCACTTACTGAGGTACAATTTGTTAGTGGTGGGTTTGTGGGCGAAGATAAAATGTGAACAACTTCCGGGTCTAGTGCGTGACTTCTAACTAAGGTTGGAAGTGGAGGAGCCAAGCTGTCAATTTCAGAGATTGAAGGGACTGATGCCAATGTCCCGACTGATGGATTAGCAAATCCGGGATCAGGTCTAAGGTCCACGGATCGTCCACTGCATGCTTTTTCAGGTAAGGAAACCATATCTGACGAGGCCAGTATGGGGCAATCAGAATCATTGAAGACCCTAGTTGAGAAGCTGTTTGAATAACTTTGGGAAGGAGTGGAATTGGAGGAAAGGCATAAAGTAGCCCTGTTGGCCAAGGTTGTGCTAGAGCATCCATGGCTGGTACTTCCTGATGTGGAATCAAGGAGAAGAACCTTTGGCACTTGGTGTTTTGTGGAGTTGCAAATAGGTCGCAGCACGCGTCCCCATCTCTTGAAAACCTGGGCTGCTACTGTGCGGTTTAGAGACCATTCGTGAGGAGAGAGAATTGTCCTGCTTAATTTGTCCGCCAATACATTTGACTTTCCCGGGATGTGGGTCGCTACCAAGAAGCGGTTGGTAGCTACAGCCCATTCCCACACTCTCATGGCCTCTCTGCAAAGGGGATACGATCTGGTCCCTCCTTGTTTGTTCAGATACCAAACCACCGACATGTTGTCTGTGTGGACGGCAATGATGCCCTGAGGAAGAAACTTGTGTAAGGCCTGTAGGGATAGAAGTACAGCCCTCATCTCCAACACGTTGATGTGGAGAAGAGCTTGCTGGAAGCCAGGAGCCCTGAACTAGCCCCCCCAGACAATGCCCCCCCCCCACCCTATCTGGGAGGCATCTGTCGTCAGGGTAACCACTGGAGGGAGAACAAAGGGTTTTCCCTGATCCAAGTTGGATGTCTGAAGCCACCAGCGAAGGTCCTTTTTGCATATTTCCGTAATCATGATGTGATGATTGAGGGGAAGATCCTGAAAGGACCATTGAGTTGACAAGAGCCACTGAAGAATCCTCATGTGTAACCTTGCTAGAGGAACTAAAAGTACCGTGGCAGACATTGAGCCTAGAACCTGTAGGACCATCCTGGCTGGGGCTTTGGATCTCGAGATTAGAGCTTGAACTTGGCCCTGTAAAGTTCGAATCCTTTCGGCAGGAAGAAAGACGCGCATCAATCTTGAGTCTATCTCTGCTCCTATAAACTTTATGCGCTGAGAGGGCAGCAAGACAGACTTTGACCAATTGAATGTAATCCCTAGGGAAACACCCAGAGAGATGGTGGCTTTGAGGTTGTCCATTAGTAGATGCCTGGTGGTGGCAGTCAGGAGCCAGTCGTCCAGATAGGGAAACACTTGGAATCCAAGACTTCTCAGGTGAGCCGTCACTACTGCCAAACACTTGGTGAACACCCTGGGGGCTGTGGTGAGACCAAAGGGCAGAGCACAAAATTGGTAATGACTGACTCCCAGGCTGAAGCGCAGATACCTCCTGGACGCCTGATGTATCGGTATGTGATAATAGGCGTCCTTGAGGTCTATGGAGCACATCCAAACATCCTTCTCCAACAATGGGAGAATGGATTGTAACGTGACCATTCGGAATTTGGATTTCGTGACGGATTGGTTCAGTCTGCTGAGATCCAATATTGGTCTCAGGTCCCCTGTCTTTTGGCACTAAAAGAACCTGGTGTAATTTCCTGATCCGATCTGGTCTGTGGGGACCGGTTGGATGACTCCTTTTCTAGCAGCTTTAAAGCTTCTGCGGCTGCCATTTCCCTTTGACTGGGTGGTGGGTCCGGGATTCTCTTGGACGGAGGGGGTGAGTATTTGAATGGGATGGTGTAACCTCCGGCAATTATCCGAAGCACCCATCTGTCCTGAGTGATTGACTCCCAGGCTTTTAGGTGCTTGGCAAAACGACACCCGACTGGCTCCGGAGCAGCACAGCCGGGCAATCCCTCATGTCGTGTGGGAGGCTGAAGAGCCACGAAAGGACTCGCGGTCTCCAGAATTGCGGGGCCCTCTGCCGCCTCTGGGACGGCGTCTCTCTGAAAAATTTCCCCGCCCTCTGCCTCTGGACGGGGAATCTTCCTGCTGTTGGGAGAAAAACTTGCGAGATTTTCGGAACCACATTTTCCCCCCTCCTTTGGCCTTGGGGTAAGGCCGAAAGGGAGTGGAATAACGGGCCCCTACGGCAGATAACGTTTTTTTCTCTTGCTCACAGCGGGTAAGGGTGTCTTTCACCTTGGGTCCAAACAATGAGGACCCATCAAAGGGAGCGTCGGCGAAGGAAGACTTGAAGGCCTCCGCAAACTGACACAAGCGGAGCCAGGCTTGTCTCACGAGAGCCACGCCTGTGCCTGCCGCTCTACCGCCCCTTCGGCCGCATAGGAAATGAGCCTCATGGACGAGTTAGCAATTGGCGAAGGATAGCCAACTGAGAGCTAACGGACTGGGCTAGCTGCTCAGGTAGGTTACCCGAGAGGGAATCTGACAACTCCTTGACCAGATCCCTCTGAAGCCTGGTAAAATGTGCCAAATAATTCAGAGACCTTAAGGTAAAGGCCGCTGAAGTCAGGGTGCGCTTCCGTACCTATCCATACTCCTAGACTCCTTATTAGGAGGATGGATGGACGTTGAAGCCTCTGCCACGTCCTGTTGTGTAGCAGATGCCACCACCATGGCATCTACAGCCACGCCTTTAGTGAGGAACTCCTTCTCGGGGAGCAGATAAAAATTTGTTTGGACGAGAAGGGACTGGTTCCACGGTATCCGGATGTTCCACGCCTTGACAAACTAAATCCAGAAGCTCGTCGAAGGGCGGAGACACCCAGGAGGCGGAGGGCTGAGCCCCAAAGGCCTTGAGGAGCACTGATTCGTCCGCAGAGGGGTTTGGATATCCAGCCGCCTCGTTGTTTGAGGATCTCTAAGATGTCTGCAAATGAGACATCATCCGAGGGCGACTTAGGGGACCCCTCCGCATCATCCATATCAGTGTCCGATGTAATAGACTCGGGGAGTCCACGTGCTTCCTCTTCCACGATCTCTTCCTTGGGTGTTCCTATGGAGACAATTCCGAAGAACCCTCAGGAGGAGGAACCCCACTGGGGTAACCTCAGGCCTCGGGGCTCCGCTGGCTACGGACAGGGAACTGCCAAAGACCCAGTCTCCACACCCAGGAAGGTGCTGGTAAAACCGGAGAGATGGCCCAAGAGGATTTGGTCAAGGCACTCCTCATGGCCCTGAAAGCCGGACCCCCAGAATCCTGGGAGTGTCCGGTCTCCGGAGCCATGATGGTAGACGGAAGTCCCGCAGCCGAAGCACCGAGAGGGAGGCTCGGAACCGAAAGCATAGGTCCCGAAACATCACCCTCGGGTCCAGCCGAAGAAGTCCGCGTACCAAACTCGGACCCGAGGGCCCGGGTTGGAGTAAGGGTCGGAGCCGACCCTGAGATCTCCACCGGCTCCAAGAGCACCTGCTCCAACGGAGCCGAAGCAGTCGGAGGAGGAAAGGCAATGGGGTGGGTCATGGTCATCGGCTCCGAAGCCAACTGGGTCGGAACCGAAACAAATTTTGGAAGACTGGGGACTGGAACAGTCTTTGGAGCACCCTGTCTATATCAGAATCCGACATTCTCGAAGACCGAGAGGAAACAGAACGGGTTCGAGAAGACCTCTCCCTCGGCCCCAAGGGACTAGGGGACCGGCTCGAGGCGACTCGATGAGAATCGGCGAGGAAACACACACACCAGATTCCATCGGTGCCGAGGTAGACTTCGGCCGAGGAGGAAGTGTCTGAGCGGCGACCCTTGTCGGCTCCGAGAGCAGTGGAGCCGGCGAAGGTGACCCGCCTCGATGCCCCAGCCATCGGCTCCGAAGCCAGGAGTCGATACTGGAGGCATCGAGGCAGACCGTTCGACCTCGGCTCCAAGTCTTTGGAGCCGAAGGAGAGGCCTGCCTAGGTCTCTTGGCAGTCGGATCCGACGGACTGGTCGGAACGAAGCCCTTTCTTTTGGCAGGAGCCGGAGAGGAAGACAAGGCTTCTTCAAAGAGGGTTTAACTAACCCCTTGAGAATCAATTTATTTTTCCTCTCCTGGAGGACCCTTGAGGAGAAAGCGTGACATACGCTGCATGACTCCTGCAAGTGCTTTGCCCCTAAACAATATACACAAAGTAGATGGTCATCAGTAACAGACATCTTAAAAGCACATTTAGAACATTTTTAAAGCCCGAAGGCCTAGGGGTTTGAGACATGATGTTAAACAATTTCTGACAGGAAATTTAACAACTATAGATTCGCTTGTGACAAAAAAACCCAAGGCTTACAGTAATAGTGTAAAACACAACCTTAGCTGTAATGACCGGGAACTTTAAACCACTAAAAGCTTCAGTTACAAAGGTTGACCGAAAAGGCCCTGGATTGTAAGGGGGGCCGAAACAAACTCAACCCAATCACACACAACAAATTTCACAACTCAAACGTACACAAAGGCAGCGATAGCCGTTAAAACGGCTTTTGTGATATAAAAGAGCAAAAAACTGACAGAAAAGTAGTTAATAAAAGCTACTCAGCCCAGCCAGCTCGAGACCACGTCTTTGCAGTTGAAGCGGCAAACGAGATCTGGGGGACTGGCAGTGGTGCATCCTGGGATATAGTAAGCTCAGCCAATAAGAGACTTCGCTCTTTGGCATAAGCGTGCCGAGTCGGAGCCGAGGGATCGGCTCCGAACCCATCATTCAGAATGTAGGCGAGATAGGATCACATAACATCATGTAATATGTACATATATGTAATTGATTTAAAAACAAGATGAACAACCATACTTAAATGTAAAACGTTAAAATACTAAACAAATATGGGGCTAACAATACATTAAGAGTCCATAATCAAAAACGGTTTGATACTAATGTATTCATTAATACCTGGACTCCTAGTAGAATCAGTCAGCATCTGCCATTTGCTTTCATTACAAGCTAATCTTGTTTTCCAATCACCTCCATATAGTAAATCCTGCTCTTGATCTATAATAAAAAATAAGAAAATATGATTTTCCCCATATTCCTTAATGTGTCTATATAGTGCATTTTTACTATCTTTAACCTGTACTCTATAATAATGTTCATAAATGCGTTTCTTTAACTGCCTTTCTGTTTTGCCTATATAATAGGCTGAACATATCTTACATAGAGCCAGATAAACTATATGTTTAGTATTACAGTTTCCACCTCTACTTCTAATCAATGTAAGATTTACATCTCCTAATTGAACCTCCATAACCTCCAGGACATTCTGCCTGAACCAAGGAATGATAATAATTTCTTTCCACATAAGACACTACGTTCTAATAATGAAGTTATTGATAATTTTTTAATGAATGAATATGAATTTGATAAAATACATCATTCACCTACCCATAAAAATAGATATGGTAGTGGGGAAAGGGATACTGTTAAGAACATGATTTATTGTTTAGGGAATAAAATGATACAGATTAAAAATGTTAAAGTTGATAACGCATATTTTATTAAATGTATTAAGTCCCGGATAGTACCCAAAGGTTTGAGATTTTTTAAACTACCTATGGGCATGGACTATAATGAAAATGTGATTACTGAATTTAATAATTTATTTGATGAATTTGGATTTATGTATATGAAATTACTCATGAAGTGTAATGATGAAAAATTGTCGGGGTTTGTTGATGAAGTAGAAAATATTAATGAAATTATATTACAGCATCCAGATTTTGATCAATGGGGTGATTTATATCACAAACAGTTTCATTTGGCTGACACTAAAGCAGACAGTATTTATTTAAGAAAGAATAGAAAGATTGAAAGTGACATAGAAACCTACAGACTACACAAAGCATACATTTGGCCACAGGATAGAAAATTACAGATCAAGGATAGACACATTGACTATAGAAATTTTAGGGAAACACATAGAGAGGAGAATTTTCAGGGAGGCAGGTTTCATCCAACTTATTGGAAACCGCACACACAAGCGAACAGGAGATACAAATGAAGGATGTATTAGAGCACGATGAAGCAATACATATTATGGAAAAGGAAAGCTTGGAATCAAATCACACCCGTAGTGTAGTGATACCAAGAAGAGAAGAAGTAGTGGAAGATAGTTTTCATCTAGACAAGCATCCATCTATCAGTATATATAAAGGATTTAAAGTTTTTAATTATACAGAGTTCAATATTAAGAATGAATTTTGTCAATTATTAAGTAAGGGAATGAAATTTATACCTTCTAATAAATTCAATTTGGTTGATCACATTAAGGAAATTAAATTATTTAGTAGGAGACTTAATTTAGCGTTACAATTTGAGACTAAAAAGGATGATAATAAAATGTATGTGACCACAGAATTAAAGAAAAAAAGTACATATATGCCATTGAGTAATGCACAAGTGAACAATTATGAGAAAATGGTGTGTAGGGATCTCTATAGTTTGAACAAGGAAATTCATAGTTCTAAAAAATATACACAGGTTGATAATATAACTATGAAAGAAAGAGAATGTTTAAATGAGCTTATTAATAACAAGGACATAAGAATCATGAAACCCGACAAAGGTGGGGGTGTTGCAATATTTACCAATCTAGCATATAATGCAGAAATATACAACATATTATATGTATCAGGCAACTATGAGACAGTTTCTATCAATCAAATTAATATAGGATTCAGGAGAATTGATTTAATTTTAGAGGAATACCTAATTGATAATAGAATTACTAAAGAATTGTGTGAATTTTTGAAGGTAGAACACCCAGTTATGGCACGCATAGTAGGTATCCCAAAGGTGCACAAGTCTATTGAGAAACCTCCATTTAGACCAATCATCTCGGGATCTAGATCCAAAACATATAATATAGGATTAACCATAGATAGATGGACCAAACATATATATCAGAATATACCTTATATAATCAAGGATTCCTGGGATTTTTTGGGAAAAATGAGATCAGAATTGTGGTCAGAACAATTAACATTAGTGACTATAGATGTGTGTGACCTATTTTCCAGTATACCCAAAGAAGAAGGACTTGAAAGGTTTGGAAATAGTCTAAGAAAGTTTTCACAGTTAAGTTGGGATAAAATAGTACTTATATTAGACATGATGGGTTTGGTTTTTGATCATAATTATATAACATTTGAAGGTGAATATTTTAGACAGAGTAGGGGTGTTGCTATGAATTTCCTTGTCATGTCTGATTGGGAAAATGAATTTATTATTAATAGTGAATACTTTTTCTATATAGTTTTTTACTCAAGATTTCTTGACAATATTTTTATTCTATGGAACGTATCTAAAGAAAAAATGATGAAATGATGATTTTTAGAGTATATTAATGGAACGACTCAGTTTCTTAAATTCACACACAATATTAGTGATTAAGGTATTTCGTATCTGGATACATATATTAGTTTAACTAAGGACGGGTTTGCATCCAGACTTCATCGTAAAAGCACCTTTTCCAATGACTATTTAAATTTTACTAGTGAACACCCACCACACATTTTTAAAAACATAGTTAAGGGACAATGTATTCGGGGTGCTAGGATGTTGTCGAGTAAGGAAATATTGGAAGAAGAAATGAACCTTATATATAATTTATTCATTAATAGAGGATATCCATTTAGGATGTTAAGGGATACAATTGAATATGTTACAACACAATGGGGTCATAAATATACGCCATTATTAGGTAATAATTTACACATTAAAGAGCGCAGTAACACCAATCAGGGTTTCATGGGGAGAGTATGTGTCATTACTTACACACCATATAGTTATTGGATTAAGGATATTATTAACAAATATTGGGATTTGATTACTGTGGTAGAATCGAACAGAATAATTTTAGGAAATGCACCGACTATAGTACACAAAACAGGTCCTAATATTAAGAGATTGTTAGAAAAAGTAAAATCTAATAAGATAATGAAGAAGCATGGGAATATTATGACTAGGAAATGTGGAAGATGCAATCAATGTAAATATATTAATGAGAGTATGGAGGTTCAATTAGGAGATGTAAATCATACATTGATTAGAAGTAGAGGTGGAAACTGTAATACTAAACATATAGTTTATCTGGCTCTATGTAAGATATGTTCAGCCTATTATATAGGCAAAACAGAAAGGCAGTTAAAGAAACGCATTTATAAACATTATTATAGAGTACAGGTTAAAGATAGTAAAAATGCACTATATAGACACATTAAGGAATATGGGGAAAATCATATTTTCTTATTTTTTATTATAGATCAAGAGCAGGATTTACTATATGGAGGTGATTGGAAAACAAGATTAGCCTTGTAAGGAAAGCAAATGGCAGATGCTGACTGATTTTACTAGGAGTCCAGGTATTAATGAATACATTAGTATCAAACCGTTTTTGATTATGGACTCTTAATGTATTGTTAGCCCCATATTTGTTTAGTATTTTAACGTTTTACATTTAAGTATGGTTGTTCATCTTGTTTTTAAATCAATTACGTATATGTACATATTACATGTTTTTACATAAAAAACTATTTTAAAATGTTATTAGGTAGTATTCAGATGAATTTTATATTTATATATCATTAGTTTTTAATTTAGAGAATTGCATATAGTAATTAATTATTTATTATTATGTATATTAGGGAGGATTTTATAAAGTGTGTCTTTAAGAAAGCATATTGAGTTTTGGCGCCAAGTTTGGTTTAAATATTCTGTAATGGTGGCAACCATTAGTTCTGATGAAGTCTGCGCATGGCAGATGAAAGCGCTTAACTGTGTTTGATTTCTACTTTTCGAGTGTATCGTTTATTAAAGAAGTTTTATTTTTAACCTTGGAGGACTTCGTGGTGGATTATATTGCCATTTTTGTCTCGCTGTTCCTGCTACGTTTCCTAAGTGGTTCCTGTTCGTGTGCCGGTGTGTTTTCATAGTTGGGTCAGTAAGCCAAAAATTATGCCATTTTCCGGAGGGGAAAAAAGCAGCAAATGCCAGTAAAACTTAACTTTAAATGTCAATTTTTCACATAAAAACACAGTTAAAAGCACTTTTACACACCTTTCCAGCCCCATAAAGAAAAATAAAGACAATTTCTCCTCAGAAAAAAAAATGGTTTTCAATTGCTTTAAACAACTTTTAAAATAACAAAAAAGAGCACTTTCATTTAAAATTACAACAGTCCATTAAAACACAAACTCCTAGCTTTAAAATGACTTTCCTAAACAGGAAGGTGTTAAAATATAAATAGTTTTCCCTAAAGGGAACTTATCTGCGCAGCAAAGGAACTGCAAAAGCTGACCACTGATCCTCGAAAGCCTCAGGGTAGTGTACTATTTGGTGGCAGGAAAGCTCTTAAGTTCTTGGTGCCCAAACCTGTCTTTTTAGTCAGCAGTGAGCTGACTGAAGGTTTGGGTGTGTGGAAGGTGCCCTGAAGCTTTGGAAGCTGGCCAGCTGTTATATCCTTGGCAAAATATAACCCATGCAGCTACAGGCTACTGCAACAGTGATTAATGTGATGAATATATCAATTGTTTTGAAATCGGAGCTGGACACAGAGTCAGATGCCTGCAATTCGTTACTTTCATTAAATGAAGAAATAAAGCGTTGGTCAACAAAAGTAATGTAGTCCACAAAAAGCACAAGCACTAACTACCATGTGTATCTGAATGATGATGCTTCCAAGCCAAGATGTAGCAAACTATTTTATTACATCTAATATTATAACAGTTAAGCGCTTTCACCCATTACATATGGGCTTCATCAGAACTACTGACACAAATTCAGCTGTAGTTTTAATAAAAGTTTTGGCGCCAAATAGCTGTTTTTAAAAAAACTTCCCTTAAAGGTATACACTCTACATGGATAGAATGCTCAGCATATCACCTGAGCATTAACAATAATATTAAAAAAGTTTTATTAAAAAATACTTATATAGATACCTGATTCTAATAATATTGCTAGAATGAACATAATATTGAATCACAACTGTAACAGCACTCTAGAATGTTAGTGTGCTGATGTAACTATTACTGCACATTAATGTAAACACACGTTAAAATATTACCACATTAATAAGAAAAAATATATAGTAGATAATACGAAAAATAATAAATAGTGTAAAAAGTAGTAAATACCAACAACATAACAATATATTGTATAATCCAACAATAAACTGAATAAACAATGTATATTAATGTAATCATCATAGGTTTAAGCCGTCAATTTATAATTTCCTTACCAAAATCGGTTTAATGGATATGTGGTCATTGAGACCTGGCAAAGTTGAAGCATCTGTGTACAATTGCCACCTGACCTTGTAACCCAAGGTAGCCTTGGTATTACCCCCCAGGATCGAATTTTACATTCTCTAAAATAGCAAACTTAAACAAATGCGAATTTCCATACTTTTCAATGTGCTTACATAAGGCATTATTAACATCCTTCTTCCGGATACTATACAAATGGTCATAAATACGCTTTTTGAAAAAACTTTCCGTTTTCCCTATATAGTATCCTGTACAGACTGTACACTTAGCCATATATACCACAAATTTGGAATTGCAGTTACCCTGCCTAAATCTGATATGTATTTTGTTAATATTATCCAATATTATTGCATCTTCCTCCATAATATGTGTGCATTGATTGCACTGTCCACATTCTTACTTACCCACCCACCTTCCCCTTCCTGGAGGATCTGGAGGTTAGGTCTGGTTTTTAGAGTTCCCTTCACTCTTCATTTATTTTTCTTTCCTTGGGTGTTGTTATGCATGAGGTATGAGTGTTGGTGTTCGCAGCAAACTAGATCTGGGGATATGGAGCAATGCAGCATGGGATAACATCTTAGCCCAGCCAATAGAAAGACTTCGAGCTAGAAAAATTTGGCCGAGTCGGAGCCGATATTTGGCTCCGAACCCACGGGTAAGAATGTGAGGCAAGATGGACTACATACATCGAATGTTATGGTGAGTACATAACGTCTTGTTATGCTCAAGTACTATAGACATACAATGTAAAATCCCGTTCTAAGTTAGCGTATTTTCTAATGCTATTGCAAAATGAGTCTATTCCCTCTTGTTTAGGGATACATGAAAATAGGTCTATAACATCTATAGTAACAAACATTAGATCCTCTTTCCACAAATATAGGATAATTGGCTAAAAGTTCCCAAGAATCTTTTGCCATGTGTAGAATTTTGCCATACAAATGTTTAGGCCATGTGTCAACAACTACCCCTAATGGAAATGTTTTAGAATGACTGCCAGAAATTATCGGACAAATTATATTATTGGGTGCTAATTATAGGGGGAACAATGCCCCAAGTTTACTCAGATCTGAACCAACTAAGGTGGAGGTGTACCAACGGGCTTGTATTTTGGAATATGGACCTCATGTAAATAAAATTAAGAACATTTTGATTAACAATTGGAATGTGCTGCTAGCTGACCAGGATATTATGGACACAGTAGGTAGTAGACCCATGTTTGTGTACAAAATGGGTAACAATTTGAAGATGTATTTAGAACACAAAAATAGTGGAAGGGCTAAGGGTTATGAGAAACATACAATGAAATGTGGATGGTGCAATCAATGCACACATATTATGGAGGAAGATGCAATAATATTGGATAATATTAACAAAACATGTATCAGATTTAGGCAGGGTAACTGCAATTCCAAATTTGTGGTATATATGGCTAAGTGTACAGTCTATACAGGATACTATATAGGGAAAATGGAAAGGTTTTTCAAAAAGCGTATTTATGACCATTTGTATAGTATCCGGAAGAAGGATGTTAATAATGCCTTATATAGGCACATTGAAAAGTATGGAAATTCACATTTGTTTAAGTTTACTATTTTAGAGAATGTAAAATTCGATCCTGGGGGGGTAATACCAAGGCTACCTTGGGGTTACAAGGAGGTCTGGTGGCAATTGTACACAGATGCTTCAGCTTTTGCCAGGTCTCAATGACCACATATCCATTAAACCGATTTTGGTAAGGAAATTATAAATTGACAGCTTAAACATATGATGATTACATTAATATACATTGTTTATTCAGTTTATTGTTGGATTATACAACATATTGTTATGCTGTTGGTATTTATTATTTTTTACATTTATTATTTTTCATATTATCTACTATATATTTTTTATATTTTTCTTATTAGTGTGGTAATATTTTAATGCGTCTTTATATTAATGTGCAGTAATAGTTACATCAGCACACTAACATTCTAGAGTGCTGTTACAGTTGTGATTCAATATTATGTTCATTCTTGCAATATTATTAAAATCAGGTATCTAAGTATTTTTTAATAAAACTTTTTTAATATTATTGTTAATGCTCAGTTGATATGCTGAGCACTCTATCCATGTAGAATGTATACCTTTAAGGGAAGTTTATTTAAAAACAGCTATTTGGCGCCACATTTTATTTAAACTACAGCTGAATTTATGTCAGTAGTTCTGATGAAGCCCATATGTAATGGGTGAAAGCGCTTAACTATTATAATATTAGATATAATAAAATAGTTTGCTACATCTTGGCTTGGAAGCATCATCATTCAGATACACCTGGCAGTTAGCGTTTGTGCTTTTTGTGGACTACATTACTTTCATTAAATGCTGTAACTGGCACTCTGTGCGTTCTTACAACTTAGTCTCCAATTTACTACTTTGTATTTTATTACATTGTTATAGCTGATTTTTTTTTTTTTTTGTTTCAGCTATTGTAACAGTATTGTTCTTTCTGAATTTGGGACTCCAGGATTGTTAAGCACTACTTATGCTGGGGTTTCAAGAGGATCTAAGCTTCTTGCCTGCCAATATCAAATAATTTTGCACTAGGTTCTGTTGTGTTTTTTGCTGTGTGTCTTGTGCCTTGAGGTAATTTACAGACTTCTGATTTGGACTATTGTCAAATAATGCACAGACCTTGACTTACATATAACTACACTTACATTTTGGAATCTGATATCCATCATCATTTTTGTCTGAATTTGTACTTTTGTCTGTATAATTACATCTGTAGCTTTGACTATATTTTTTAATTAGTTACTGTATATACATATGTATGTGTATGCATGCGCAAGTCCACGTGTGTGTGTGTGTGTGTGTGTGTGTGTGTGTGTGTGTGTGTGTGTATCAGGGTGTGGATTGTTGGATTATTTAATATTTACTTTAATTTACTGGTTCATTTTATATTGCACATTCAATGTTTTGTAGTAAATACTTAGGAAATAAGCATTATAACACACATGAACTTGAACATATGTCCAAGTCTGAATTTGACAAGGCATTTTGCAAGGAACGGCATAAATGTTAATGAACTAACTAGACAGGTTTGCACAGGACCATATGAGGGTAGTACCAGTAAAGCACCAGCTATGCAATAGGACACAGAGGGTTATAGAAAGTAGGGTTCATTCAGATGAACGGGCTGTAAGTAGAGAAGTATCTTAAGTAGTGGAACAGGCCCTATTTGTTGTCTGTATAAAAAGAATGAAAGCAAACATTTGCCATTTTTGCATATGACATAAAATTACATAACAAATGATGGCACACAAAAGGTATAAAAGGATAAGAGACTTGGGAAGAATGCCGACATTGTCTAAAACATGACAGGTTAAACTCAGTTCAGATAATAATGCTAAAATGCATCTGGGAAGCAAAACTCCAATTCCTACTTAAGAAGAGGGCAGGCAGCAGTAAATAAGCAGTAAAGGGCCTGAGTATACTCTAAACTGTCCATATGTATTGGATTTGCCCTTCCCCTTTTTCTGACATCATGGCTTAAAAAGGTTCAGCAAATTAAAAAAAAAACAATAAGTATAAGAAAACAACAAGATAATCTGGGCACATAAAGAAGCAGCAGATAGTTGGTAAGACCCTATATAAAGTATGTATTCTGTGCAGCTCTGGAAGCCTTATTTTCATAAGAACCCAGAAGAAGAGTTCAAATGAAGGCAATAAAAATGTTGGACAGAATGTACCAGACACTATACAATGAAAGACAAGAAGAATGTAATATTTGCAATTTCCAAAAGATTTTTTTTAATTTGTACAACTTCATAAAACAACAGAAAGACAAAAAAGATCACAATGCAATGATTTCAAAAATCATTTCATTTTTTCATATGACCAGTAACATCAATGAGATCAGTACATGACAGAAATAACTACTTCAAGAGAGTCTACAGATGTTTAAGAAATAACACACTGGATAATAAAAAAGATATAGAGAGAGATATGCATACGAAGTAGAGGGCACAGTCTGAGTATGCAAGGTGGGTACCTCAGAGGACATACAAGGCAGGGTTATTTAAACAAGTGACAGCACAACAGCCTTCCTAAAGAGATATTAAGGTGTAAAATGTGCTGAGGGTATAAAGTCATCCTTACAAGCACAAGGTGGAGTAAGAGCTACATAATAAATATAGACTGCAACCTATCTTGTTAGCACTAATTGGTTAGTCTACAAGGATCATGTGGTCCTCAGCTGTCATCGAAATGTGTATTCATTTACATTCAGCTACAACATAAATGATGTAATAGAATATAAAAACTAAGCTAAGATGTGTATTTCTTGTGTACAAATCACACACATTGGCATCTTGGAAAATTCATCAGACGCATTATGCAAGTAGTTTGACTTTGGTACATTATTTATGCCTTGTGTTACTTGTGAAGTTAGCTGCTGTCAAACTGAGGAGATAAAGTAAATCATTTACTTAACATGGGTGCAAGGTTATTTTATATAAATACAGATATATATATATATATATATATATATATATATATACACACACACACACACACACACACACATATATAAAAATATACATACACATACACACACACACATGCACTCAGACAACCATAAAGTGACAGACAGATAAGAGAAAGCTGTGCAAAAATCTGATTTAACCCAAACCAAATAAGAATCTCTCTTGTAATTTGGTCAATACAGCGGTGCCATAACCTTCTGCTAGTGAAATTAATACATTTTGGAATGAGTGACTCATTAGAAAAAAAATGCTTTCTCAACTGTCTTGCATTGTGGCAAACTGATATTTGTTTATTGACTGGCTGACCTTTCATCTAGGTATGTATATAAGACAAAGTTTGACTACTCTAGGGTACAACCCATGACAATACTTAACTCAAAATGAGCTGATAATTTCATAGAGGATAAAGATTAATGCAATTGTTAACAAAAATAACAGCAACAATTAACAAAGCAAAAGTAATTATATTACCGCAGCACACTCTAAAATGCTTGTAGAGTTAAACCAAGTTTAGCTTCCATGTTTATGACAGGCTAACAAAGTAAGTATAAAAGAACTTCATACAAAAGCAAAGATATAGGTGCCAATAAAGATGTGTCGTGGTCAGTTGTTTTACTCCAAAACATAAATAAAATTTTAAATAAATTCTCTGGCGGGGGGGGGGGGGTGTCTCCTGCATCCCCCTCATGTATGAGATTTGCTGACTGCGCCCCCTACTTACTGTTAATTAACTCTGAGTCAGTGTCCTACCAGTGAAAGAAGACCCTCCTGTTTGAAAGCTAATATTTGGTCATGCTATGTATGCACTTAGTAGAGTCTTCTTACAGCAGGAGAACTCCAAAATGCAAGAAAACTGTTAGAGAAAAGGAGTTATGTTTTGATTCAGGACAAGAACTAATTAGATGCAGCATATTATCACGAATAGTAGACTACCAGAGGGTATTGAGAATTGTCAGCACAGTCATCATTTACTTAATGCAAGAATACTTTGAACAGAAAAAAAAAAGAGACTGCCACAGTACAGGGGAAAGGAAAAGTATATAAGTAATCAAGCAGGCATGATTATACAGTTATATTCAGTCTATAATAGAATGAAAAGAAAAAAAATCACTGTTAGCAATTAACTCATAGTACTTACATTCCTGTGTACATTCGTTGCCCATTTTGCTGGTTCTGCAAACGGGTTTTTGCTAAGTCAATTGGAAACACACAAGTGACACCAACGAGTCCTGCTATCCCTCCATTGATCAGCTTGGCAGGTAAACTGCAGATCGGAACAAACAAACAAATTATATGATCTATTTGAGGACCCAATATTTGCTATTACAATTGCTAACAACTCTGTCTTTGCATTTTTCAGTACAGAGGTGTTATAAATTCATGATACAGGAAAGCTCACTGTGCAAATATGATAAGTTGTTGCACCAAAACAGGCAGCTATACATACTTGGTACTAATTAATAAAATGCGCTTCTGGCGGTATACAGGTCAGTGGAAAGTTTGTTAGTTTAAAATTATTTCAATGAACAAGCTAATAAGTTTGCTCAAAAGCCAAGTTTACTAAAAATAACATTTTTCACAATAGATACCTTAACACAATATACAGTTATTTTGGAAATAACATACTTAGTTGAGGGTATAGGTTCATATATGTATATTATGCTAATATATGTATATTATGCTAATGATGACTGCGGTCTTTATAAGTCTAAACAAGTATCCTAAATGTATCCTGCAATCTTATGTGCCTTAGAGATTATTTAAGGGGTATATGTAACCTAAGGCAAGATTTACAATCTGCCTCTGTCTATTAGAGAGACAGGTGCTATGTCCAGGCTATATTTCCAATTTCCCATCCACTGGTTCAGGTTTCTCTTGAATAGAGTTAGGGAAATGCTCTGCTTTACATAGATATGAAGCCTGTTCCAGAGAAAGACAATTCTCTGAGATACATACCTGCCCCTCGAACGTGTCCTATTTATGCCACATGCAAAGTTAAAATCCCTAGATTGAGTAATCCTGATAACATTTGGTTTTGCAGATATGCAAATGGTCCATCAAAGTGGGATCCAAGGATGCCTTGTATGCCAGGCATACATCATCAACTCTTAATATTCTGTAGGAAACACAGCACAGAAATAGGACTTTGTGGCAATCTGCATAGGACATGTTGTTTATACACTATCTTCGTTTTAGTGCAGAATCCCTAGAGTCATTCCAGTTGCTGCATATGTCTGGTCAGGTACATAACAAAGGGGATGTTGTACTCAATGATGGGCCTGATGACGGATGAATACAGTGGAATAATGACTTCACTGGAGCTAGATACTATTACTTTGCTTTTAAGTTGAACAACATAGAATTATTCCCTTAATACCTTAGACACATGTTGGTCAAAAGCCAGGCTAGTATCTACATATGTCCCCAAATCTCTAACTACTGGTTCTAGTCTTAAGGTCTCTTATCAATTAAGTAATTTCCAAGGGTTGCTGAATTCCCAGAAAGTAATACTATGCATTTTTTGGCATCGATTTTTAAACCATGGCTTTGGCAATGGTCATTTGTCTGTTAGCATCTTGGGGGGACTCTATGACTTGGTCAGCCAGTGGCCCTTGACACTGGCCTTGACTTTTGAGGAATAGATGTCAAAAAGGAGTGGACCCAGCACACAGCACTTAGGGACCATGCCAGTGACCATAGTCTTTGTGGAGTGGTCTCCCCATCCTATCTTCCTAGGACCTATCTGAGAGCCAACTGGCTATCCAGCAAGTAACACAGGGGTTTATCCCCATATCCATGAGTTTGTTTACAATGCCCAAGTGAAGTTTTGTATCGCATGCCTTAGTCAGATCAAGGTAGGCAGTATGCACCATTTTACCCTCATCCACAGCCTTAGTGACCTTCTCAAAATGTCCACCCGATTGAGTAGGCATAATCTGCACTTGATGAAACCAAACTGGGTTGGATAGAGTATGTGAACGTTGTCTATCTTCTTATCAATCTTTTCAATGATAGCTCTTTCCATGGCTTTGCATATGAGACTAGTCAGACTTACGGGTCTGTAGTTCCTGGGCCCACAGATGGCGTGCCCCTGTGCAGGGAGATAACCATTGCAGTTTTCCATTCAGGTGGATCAAAGCCTGTCTGGAGGCTACATTTAAACAGTGATTCCAATTGTCCTAATAGGTCATGTTTCACACTTTTTAGGGGACATTATGGGATATTATAGGGACCCATCCATGCTGTGTTTTAGGCCTTATGAGTCCAGGACCTGCTACTTAATGATAGTTGGGAGAGTGGTATTGTGTCATGGTATTTCCTGGCGGCAGTTGGGGGAGAGGAGTAAAACTGGAGCTGAATTTGTCAGCCATCAGAATTGTTGTATCTTCCAATTCCATTTAGACAACTCTATTTACAATCAATTCTGCACACTGCAGTGTGCTGGCTTTGAGGTTTCAAACATAGCTAAAGAAAGCCCTCTAGTTGTTCTTTGCCTGGAAGGCTATATTTACCTCAAATTTAGACTTAATTTTCTCTCTTGGTTATTTGTTTAGATTGATGAGAGTGTTTTTATCATACTGGGTGAAGCACTTCATAATCTCAGCTATGGTATTTTTTTTTTTTTTTTGTATAAACTGCTTATTATCAGATTCTATAGATTGGTTTGTATTTTTAGTTAGTTCTGGGCTTCTTTCTGGTAGGCACAGCTGACTCTATGCATTTATTGACAAGACCGTACAGGATTTCCATGAATAATTCTGCATAGGCAGCTGTGCTCTCAGGGTTTCAGGAGGCTTGAAATTCTGACAGGATTTCGCTTAATAATAAGAATTTTGCCTTTAAATAGTTCCTAAATGTTACGAGTTTAGCTGTGATAATAAAGTTGATTTTTATTTTGAAGGTGATAGCTTTATGCTCTGACCTTACCAGAGAGGCACTACACTAGGAAATGCAGCATTCTCCCATGTCTGTGAGCACCAGATCAATTATGTTTGCATCCCTAGGGGGCATATTAACTATCTTGCCCAAGGTGTTTGTGTTTGCAAAGTCCAAGAATCTCTCAGCCTGCAAGTTTGGGGTTGTATAAGTATCTCAGTTTATAATGGGGCACTTGAAGTCGCCCATGAATATGGTACTGGGTTAAATGCTGAGAACCTTCAGTAAGTCCAAGTATGAGTTATGGGCATCTTGGGTCATAGAGGGTGACCTATGGCTTGCAAAGATATGTTATGGAACTTTGCCTATGAAAATCTGGAAACAGAGAAGCTCATGCTTGTGATATTGCTTGACTAGTCTTGAGGTGAGTTTGTTGTTAATATACATTGAGACACCTCCGCTTTTGGTTTCTGCCTATGCAGTAGCTGGCCTGAATGTATGGAAGGCATTGTAGCCTTGCACTAAAGTGGTGCTCTCTGTACCTTGCAACCTTGTCTCAGTAACTGCACAGATGTCCATATTATCCAAGATGAGGAGCATCTGGATGGAGTGGAGTTTCTTGTTTTGGCTCCTGGCATTGAGCAGTAACATCTTTAGATTCCCTTAGGTTGCTATTGCTGTGGTGGAAGGTATTTCAGTTTGGTATTGCCTAAAAAAGGCACTAGGGGAGGACAATGTTTTAGCCAATATCTGAAAGCCTAGAGGGGAAAGATGCAGCCCACCCTTGCAAAGCAACATAGGATCATAGGAGATTACTAGGCTATCGACTCGGAGGTCAATTTAAGCCTAGCCGTTTCAACCCAATATAATACCATAGAAGTACTAATCAGTACCCAAGACTGCATTTAGTGACGACTGCTCATGTCCAGGAGGGTTGTGAGCACTATCCCCAGTAAGAATTTACAGTGCCCCATCCACTCGTCTAGGGTCTTCTTAAACAGTGAGGTGCTCTGTTTCATATGAATTGGTAGCCTGTTCCAATCATGTGGCAGTTGCTGGGAGACATATCTGTCCCTCCAACAAGTCCTATTTAAGTCACAGGCCATATTTAAGTCCCTGGAAAGAGTAGCCCTAGACCCATTTGATTTAAGTTCATTAGGTTCAGTTCTTGGGTTGCTCTGCAGGCCATCCATAAGTCTCCCTTTAGACGTCTATACAATACAAAGTATAGTGACAGGGACTTTAGACGGTCCACGTAAGGCCATTGATGGAGGCCCTTGATATTCTTTGTTAGAAGCCTCTGAGGTCTCTCCAACTGCTGCAGGTGCTTAGTATGGTACATACCAAATAGGGAATTATACTCAATTATGGGCAGGATAAGTGTAGAGTACAGGGAAGTTATAACCTCTTTTGTTCTTGAGGCGATGCCTTTACTAATCAAATGAGCCATGTGGAAAGCCTTCCTTACAACGGTAGACACGTGGTGGTTGAAATTAAGGTCAAGGTCAACCTGTGATCCTAGGTCCTTTACCACTTCATGGGTACTTAGGGTATTGTTGTCGATTTAATAGTGTGAAGGGACATAGTTTGTGCCGAAGGGAATGATGATGCATTTCTTTGCATTCAGTTTGAGACCATGACTAATACACCAGTCGGTGGTCTGTGTGAGACCCTCCTGAAGTATACTAACATCATTTGGGGATTCAATGATCGCACCTAGTTTGCAGTTGTCTGCAAACTTGGTCAGCCACAACCCTTTAGTTTTGACCTGAACTTCTGAGAAGTATATACCAAACAGTAGTGGGCCCAGCACTGACCCCTGTGGCACCCCACTGGTAACAGGTCTGCTATCTGATGTGGAGTCTCCCACTTTGCTAGTGTGTGCCCAGTTTGTGAGCCAGCTGGCAACCCATCTTATAATAAAGGGGTTTACATTCAGTTTTCTAAGTTTATCAGTAATGCCTGAATGTGGGATTGTGTTGAAAGCTTTTGCCAAGTCAAGGTATGCTGTGTGCACAGACTTGCCCTCATGAATGGCTTTGGTCATACTTTCAAAGAAATCCACCAGATTTAACAGGCAGGAGCTTCCCTTCACAAAGCTGAATTGTGTAGGATCCAGGGTTTGGAGGTCATCTATGCTTTTATTTATGAGGTCCATAATGACAAATTCCATACGTTTACAGAAGAGGCTGACCAGGCTTATGGATCAGTAATTCCCTGAGTCTGTTGCTAGGCCACCTTTGTGGAGGGGAATAACTGTAGCTGTTCTCCATTCCTTAGGAACAAAGCCTGTGGTTAGGCTATGATTAAAAGGGGTATTTAGTGGTGATTCTAGTTCATATTTTAACCTGTTTAAAAGATGGCCTGGGATGTCATCTGGTCCCATATGTGCCATGCTCTTTGCCTTGGACAGGGCATTGAAGACCTGCTCTTCAGATACGTAAGGTGGGGGGAGGGGTTGGGGAGGGTTTGTTGTACGTCAGGAGGGGATAAGGGAGTGAAATTTTCACCAAACCTATCTGCTAGCAGGCTTGCTATCTCTGTATGTGTGATATTGTTGGCCACCAGTTCTGCACGTGCTTGGGTCCTACCTTTTAGGTTACATACGTAGCTGTAAAAGGCCTTATGGTTATTCTTAGCAGTACTTGGTAGGTTTCTGTCAAAGGAGCTCTTGGAGGATTTGACAAGTTGTCTAATTTGTCAGTTAAGGCTGAGGAAAGTGCTTTTCCATTGTTGCGTCCATGTCTTTATTTTCTTGGACAGCAACCTTTTGCGTTTATTGCAGAGTTTGTTGATGCTGAAGTCCACCATGGCAGCTTGATTTTACTTTACTTAAGGTTCTGACTTTAATTCTATCTGGTACAGCCAAGTTTATACACTTATGCAAGTGACTGTACAGGGATTTAGTGCAAGCTTCAGCGTAGTTACCACTTTCAGGTTGGGGTGGGGCTTGGAATGCATTTATACATTCACCTAGGAGGGTACAGTTTACCTTGTGTGAAGGTGTTTAGTCTGATTTCACCCTTTGTGAGTTCTGGTGTTAGTGTCAGTTTGAAGGTGACTGATTTGTAGTGAGTTTTAACTAATGAGGGTACAACAGTTGCAGCAGAGCATCTGTTTGACATGTTTGTGAAGACCAGATCTAGAAAGCTTGCTCTTCTTGTTGGGGTATGGACATTTTGCTCCAGGGCATTTGAATTCACAAAGTCAAGGAACTTTTGTGCTAGCCAGTTTGGACTAGAGTAGGTTTCCTAGTTGATGGTGGGATAACGGAAATCCCCCATAACCAGTGTGTTCTGTAAATATGGATTGTCTTCAGTTTGGTTAAGTAAGCTACATGGGTGTTGGCCCATGGAAGGGGATCTATAGCTGGCTAGGACTTGAATGGGGGTCTTACCCACTTTAACCTGGACCTGGAGTAACTCCATGGAGTTGTCCAGTCTAAATAGAGAGGAGGTGAATTTATCCTTAATATAGATTGAAACACCACCTCCTTTGGTTTTCATATGTTCATTTTCTGGTCTAAAGGTGTGGAAGGCATTGTAACCTTGCAGGGTTGGGGTACTCTCTCAGGCCTTAAATCCGGTTTCTGTGACTGCACAGACATCTACATCTTCTAGTGACAGAAGTGCTTCCAGGGAGTGCAGTTTTTGGTTTAAACTCTTACTATTTAGCAGCATGACCCTTATTTTGTTCTGACTAGTTAATTTCACATCAGCAGTGTTGTTTGAGACCTTGCCTAAAAAAGGCACTATAGGGGAGGCAAGAGCCTTTGTCAGCAGCCGAAAGCCTAGGGGTGCCCAGTGCAAACAATCTCTGGCAAAGCAGAGAGGTTTGTCGACAATGGCTTCCCAGGCAGATAGGAACTGGCTTCCCTTGGAATGACACCAAAAACTAAGCCAATTATTGAAATCAATCATTCTTGTTTATACTGTGGCATCATTCTAGGCGAGGGTAGTACGCTGCTCAAGGCTAGGGACATACGAGAGCTCAATCATGTCTCTCTTCATATAGTCCAGTGAGGTATGTCTCAGGTCATTTACACCAACATGAACTATGACAGAGTCACAACAGTACTTGTTGCTGAAAGACCTGGGTGTATGTGTGATTTGCTGAATCCTGGCACCGGACAAGAAACTGACCATGACTTTCTCCTTGTCCTACTTGGTAAGTGAGACATCCGTGTGTCTCACTACTGAGTCTCCAATGGCAAGAAAACTTGTTTTTTGAGTGTTATGCCTTACTGACTTGGTGGGTGAGACACTGGTGTCATTATGTGTCATGGATGCTGTGGAGACTGCGTTAGCTGTAGCAGACTTGTGTTTTGGAGGTCTCTGGTGTTTCAGTATGTTTTTTGACAGAACCTCCATATATGTGGATTTATGTGTTTGATGCATACTATGTGTGTGAGTAGTGGTATGTGTATGAGTAGTGGTACTATGTGAATATGTAGTGGTGGGTGAGTTGACAACCTTCTCCATGTTACTATTTTGAGTGAGAGAGAGCATGGATTCTAGATTCCTGGTGTAAATACATCCCCTGCACTCTGTACTAGATTGTGTTAGTAGAAGAGGGTTGTCTGTGTACATGAGACAGTTGCTACAATGCCTCAAAAGACCCAAGTCAACAAGGCTGGCAAGAGAAACCAGGTAAATACATCCCCTGCACTCTGTACTAGATTGTGTTAGTAGAAGAGGGTTGTCTGTGTACATGAGACAGTTGCTACAATGCCTCAAAAGACCCAAGTCAACAAGGCTGGCAAGAGAAACCAGGGTAATCCAACTGTCCATAATGCTAGGCTCCCATACACTAAAAAGTATTAACACTGTCACTCCACAATGTCCACACTTTAAAAGTGATAAAACTATTTTATTGAACATACAAAAACTTTGATTAAGTGCTTTCTTCCATCACTTGGACTTCATCAGAATCAATTAAAAACACAAACAGTCTTGTTTATATAATATCCAGCACATTGTTAGTTGATTAATCAACCAATCAGAAGTCCTTCTTCATAATTGTTCCTCATACCAGCTCGAGTGATCATAGTCACGTAGCCAACTCGAACAATCAAAACAAAATATTATCACATTATTATTTTAAGTAAAGATTCTTATTAAATAATTTCATATTGCTGAGAACGATATTTAGTTAATGAAATCCTTTTAATATTTTTAACTTTTTATTATGTCATTTGAGCTGGCTACGTAACTATGATTACTGTGTTGAGTGTGCTTTGGAGGAGCACTTTGAGTTGCTGAGGATTCTTTTTGTAGGATGAATGTTTAGGAGGTCTTTGGGGTTGGTTGATGAACCCAGCCCCTCCAAAATAAGTTAATTTTGGTGTTCTTCAAACTCATTCTTAGCAAGTGGTATCTTGTCAAAATAAGCCGAGAAAATATGAGTCAAATACATGCTTATTATGAGGGGTTGCACCAAAGTCTGTGTGCCCACACACTAGCATGTCTGTGCATGTGTTTACATGTGCAGGAATGTTTAAAAGTCAGTTGACTTCCATGATAATTATTTTTAAAATAATATAGCACAAAAGATATACACACACATATACACATACATATTTTTATATATTTATAACAATTTTAGTTAAATAGGATACATGAATCTTTGCTTTACAGTGTTGTTATTTAAAATACTTTATTTTCAAATGATTTCAAAAACGTGCAATTTCAAACAGAAATAATTAAATCAGTTATTCCTGCACAGAATCAAAATAGTACAACTGAAATTACTTCTGTCTTTTCCCCCATAAACTTGTTCTAAGCAGTATTATAGTTTTGTGGTTGTTATACGAACTGTCATACATGAGGAAATTGTTTTCTTTGTAGACTGTTAAGAGCAAGATTGTCTTTATATGCTACTGAGATTAACAAAGAAGTATATTTAGGACATGGGTTCCCATAAATTACATTTCATTTCATTAAATAACAAGAGACTAAAAAATACCAATATATCAATAATCTGTCATCTTAGATTCCCCTACTCCTTTTTACACCCATACCATGTATGGGCTACCTTGTATCTGTGGCTCTATCTTCTACCACCTAGTGGTAGATCATTGTAAAGATCCACAACCTTTTCCAAGAAATGTGTTTCTGTACATCCTTAGCGCAGACAATCTAATGTTTGTATACTTGTCTGTACTACTGCTGAGTCCCTTCACATCTTTCCTTCATTTTTTTCCAGATACCTTTTCTCTCCACATCTGTCAACTATCAAGCCCTACACCTTATAGTTCTTAATTCCTTTCATTTTCAGAGGCAAGAGCCCTACCTACACACAAGAAAGATTTGACAAAACAGAATTGCCATCCAAACAGCCATGGAGGAGGTTGTGCTCCTGTCCGGGCTCATGCATTTGATCAGCTGCCAAGGGAGCTCATGGCCTGGTATCACCCCCCTCCCCCAACCAAGGCCATCTCTATTTCAAGACAGATCTAACTCTCCTCAAGTCAAGGAACTATAAGGCAATACACCCACTTGAAGCACACCATCATGAAGAGCGTCATCTATGAGGGTGTACCAAAAGGTGGTCATCACCAGCTTGGGAGTTCCAAGCCCACATCTCCCCTGAAACATTTATCATGTAGGCCTCCACCAGTCTCACTACCAGAATTGGAAAGCGACATTCCACTGACCTCCCACCTCCTCACCCAGCTCCTCCAGGACCCAAGAAGCTACTTGAACGGAGTTCATCTTAGATGCAGTCAATATTTATCACTGTGCACTACAGAGTGGGCCATTCATATCTCTACTTAATTGTTTTGATATAATAGACCTTCCAAATATGCATAACATTGTGTATGGTTTATGTACAGTACAGTGTTCACATATTGTCTAGGTAATTAATTGTGTATGCTCTGCACAAAAGCATACAGCTAAAATAATTCCAGCATTATTTACTCTGTAATTAAATAATTTATTTCTGTAAAACTGTATATTCATCAAATTATGCTTGCAATGATTAACCAAGTGGGCATCATTTTGAGTGGGGAAGAATGATTTGTCCCCCCCACCCCATTTTGTGGTTTCAAACAGTTCTCTACTCATGAATTGTTGATTTTACAATACAAGTAAATTACTCATAAATATCATGGAATTTTGATCAGCAATCTCTCACTCTCCTAGTGCACCAACTTACTGCAGCTGTCTCTCCTCCTGATGGTCACTGGATTCCACTGCAGATAATAACTCCTTGACAGCTGGTGTATTTGCACCATATACAGATAGTGTTCCCTGGACTGCTGCAAACAGCTAAAGTTTTTTTCCCTAGCTGTGCTGCCAGAACCCTACACCCAACAAACAGTCAAAGTGTTGCAAGACTAGCAAAACAACTGACAGTGAAGAGCCAGTCGTGTCCCTCTCTCATACTAGGGTGGAAGAGAGTGGACTTGGTCTCATGCCAGTGAGAGCTGAAATAGTTTACCAGCTATGAATAATACTAGCCCACATAACTACCCTAAGGACCCACAGATAGATGCTCTTTGTTTTTAACTACTGGTCTTTTCTAACTTCTAAATAACAAAGCAGGTCAGTGAGAATGTTCAATTTTCCTAAACTTCTGTCTGTTTCTTATTTACACATCTGTGTTCAACATAACTGGCTAACATGAAGTGATATTATTATAAAATGTCTAAAGTTGCTAGCTGAAAAATACATCACTGCCACTCCATAAAAACGTTTGATGGATTAGAAATGAAAGTAGGCAATCTAGTCCTTAAAGCTTGCATTTTAGGAATTTATTGATAACTTGTAGCCCTCGATATCCAGAAAAATACGGTGGTGCATATAAACATCTGCTCTCACCTATTGCTGAGCTGCTCACAGAGGGTAAGAGCAGCAGCAAATTATTCTCTGAAATTACTTATCTACGAAACAAGACTTCATAAGACATCAGAATCTACAACATTTACAAAGAAATTAAAAGGAAGATTAATTCCCACTTTGTGCAAATTGGGGTTTGTAAAAGCTGCAAAGGTATAACTAGACTTGTCACTTTAACAACTTAAAGCCTCACTGTCACAGTTTCCATTGATTTTGCAGAGCATACAAACCTGGATTAAATTAATGCACCTACACATTTGCCACTTAAAAGGTCAGTTTCTGCTAAACTCTCATCTCTCAAGTTCTCTTCTTCATATTTACTGATAGACCTTTCACTTCTCATCTCAGTGGTGCAGAGGGATAAAACCATGACTATGACCAAGATGAACCAGGAATGACTAGTTACCCAGATGCTGGCTGAGCCAAAGCAAGACAATGGGTATAAGCAGCCATTCACAAGATCAGCCATTCGGGAGGAGGGGGCAGTCTCACTCACTGCAATTCAAGTATCTACAAGAAAGAGAGAAGTGAGGTGTGGGGACTGCAGCATATGAGCCATAGATATGTGCTAAGCCACATCTGTATTGTATCCTTCATGGGATATATGCAGGAATGTGAATACTCACGGGGAAGGTACAATCTTCAAATCTGCGATCAGGCACATCAGTCATCACGGAAGGGGTTAGAGCTATAAAATGGGAAAACCTTTCTTATCTGCCTGGAAAACAGTCGCTTTTTAACTAGCTCTTGCTATGGTCACATAAATGGCTATATAGCTAATAGGCATGGAAGGAGGACAGAAAAAGGACTGAAAAACAAAAGTTTTACTTAGCCTTACAAACATTGTATCACAGGGAAAAAAACATAAAGAAAAGTTATTTATACAATAAATGTTTATTGTTATTCAAAAATAAGCACACTGACTGGGCAGCCTAACCAGCAAGCCCATTGTAAACCAAGCATATACCAAAAGAAAAAAGTCTGGCCATTGAAGTTCCATTGAGCGGTCAGACTTTTCATTGGCATATACTGGGGAACAGCAAAATACAAGAAAAATCAAGTATGTTCTGCAAAACTTACGAAACAAAAATAATTGATTCTCCTTGTATTTCTCCACTGTCCCTCATAAAATTCTAACGTTTTAAAGATTAAAAAAACAGCAATGGAAATTCTGTTTTCCCCCTTGCTTCTCCTGCACTGCAATGATGCACTGTTCAAGTGTGGAAAAGCAAGACCCATACACGAGCCGTACATCAGTAAACAAGGAAGAACGTGGAAGAAGACTGAAGTGTTGTTATGCAAAGACATTACTTAAAAAAGGTAAGCAATTTCTTTTTTAAACAGTTACATTGTATAAAAGGAATACTCCACTCCTGTTTATGGGTATATCAAGATTTACCCACAGTTAGCTTTGTTTAATCTTTTGTGCTTCACCCTCATGATCAAACCACACCAACCATGGGTAAATCCTGATATACCCGTGCATAGTCATGGATTACTGTTTAATTAAAATTACATACCCCAAATGCCCCCACACATTTGTTGTGTGCATCTGTATCTAGGCCAACTGACAAACAATGGTTTACAAACAAGTGTGGTCTGTACTGTGCAGCTCACCCCGCATGGGTGATAAGGCCTCCTAATTACTTACTGAATGCAAACCCAAAACACAAACTATTCAAGACTGTGAACTGTTATTTTAGAAAATAAGAAAGTTCATCCAGAATGTAGTGGCATACTGCTTCACCTGCAATCCCTAATTTACCTGACAACATTTCAGGTTGTACAACTTGAGCACGTTTTGTGTTTTATGTCAATTTTTGTCATTTCATTTTATTCTATTCTATGTTAAACAATTAAATTGTTTTGTTGCAATTGGTGTTTTATTTAAAAACTGCTAAATTAGTGCAGAAGTTGAAATTAGAGTTGTTAAATCTCCTATCATACTTTATCAGACATTCTGCAAAACATAGAATCCTAAGAAAAAAAAAAGTCCTGTCAGCCAAGTCTTCTGCATGGTACTCTATAAAGACAATGACAAGAATCATCCACAGTAAAAGAACCCTCTGATGCTGCATAGTTTACCATACTTTCATCTGACTGAACCCATTTATAACAACTGTAAGCATCCTATTGCATTGCCACTTTTCTACACACTACTTAAGCTGCTCATTTTTTTCACTGATATTTTCACTGGGAGTTTGAGTGATTCACATTTGGTTGAATCACAACACACACATGCTAAATTGTGTCCCTGTGTAACATGGGTGTTTATTAGGGGGGGGTATGCTAGGAAGCCTCCAAAGGTTATGTGGGGGGGTATGTTAGTTTGGCCATTACTGTCTGCCTCTATCAGAGACATGGGGGGGGGGCAGACCCAGGGTGAATTTCTGATTTCCCATCCATTGGTGAAGGTTATGCTTAAACAGAGTTATGGATGGAATCTGCTTCACATGGATGGGAGCCATTCCAGATCATGGGCATTCTCTGAGGTACACATCTATCTTGCTAACATGTCTTATTTACGTCAGAAGAAAAATTTAAATCCTTGGATGTAGTGCTTCTGATTTTGTTTGTTTTGTGGATGTGCAGAAATATCTATCAGAGATGGATCAAAGGATGCTTTGTATGCAAGGCATAGATTGCCTCTCAGTAACCTATAAGAGACAGAGTATAGAGATAGGACTTTAAGGCAATCTGTGTAGGGCAATGTGTTTATACCGTCAATTCTCCTGGTAAGGAACCTTTGCAGGCATTTCAACTGTTGCATATGTCTGGTCAGGTACATGCAGAAGGGGGCATTATATTCAATGATGGGACCGATAAAGGCCAATTAAAGTGGCACTGTGTCTTCCTTGGACCTGGAAACCATAACCTTAATTATATGGTGGGCAACAAAAACTACTTTTTGTACTACCTTAGCCATATGTTGGACAAAGGACAGATTACTGTCTACATATGCTTCCAGATCCCTGACTACTGGGTCATCTCTTAGATGTGTCTTTTCGATGCAATAATTAGCCTGGGTGGTACTTTTTTCAAAAGGCAGTATAAAGCATTTCTTGGCATGGAGTTTTAATCTGCGACTTTGACACCAATCATTTGTCTGTGGTAGAAACTCCTGTAAGGTGTTTGTGTCAGGGGTAAATCTGTGACAGCTCCTAATTTGTAGTCATCTACGAAACTGGTTAGCCAAAGGCCCTTGACATTAGCCTTTACCTTTGAGAAGCAGACGCCAAATAGGAGCAGTCCCAGCACTGAGCCCTGAGGTAGCCTTCTGGTGACTTATCTCTTAGTGAAGATAGCCTCACCAATCCTTATAACCTGGATCCTGTCTGTGAGCCATCTGGCGATCCAATAAGTTACGTAGGGGTTTATGCCCAGTTTGGCGAGTTTGTTAACTATACTCAAGTGGGATACTATATCAAATGCTTTAGCCAGGTCCAGGTAGGTGGAATGCACTGTTTTCCCATTATCCATTGCCTTGGTGATCTTCTCAAAGAAATTCAATAGGTTTAGTAGGCATGACCTTCCCTTGACAAAGCCAAACTGGGTTGTGTTCAGCATCTGACGTTTACCTTTGCCTTTATTGATCATTTCCATGACAATTAATTCCATGGCTTCATATATTAGTTTAGTCAGACTAATATGTCTGCAGTTTCTGGGATCAGTTGATGATCCACCCTTGTGAGGTGGGATAACAGTTAACAGTCCTCCATTGTTGTGGTACAAAGCCTGTTTCGAGGCTATAGTTCAAAAGTGATTCAAGTGGCCTCGTTAGGTTATGTTTCAAGCTATGTAGGAGGCATCCTGGGATATTGTTGGGGCCCATTGAGACTGTGTTTTTGGTCTTAGCAAGCACAGTCAGGACCTGCTCCCTGTTAATAGTTGGGGGTTATGCAATTACGCATTTCATGGAGGGAGTGGGGTTGAAGTTGGAGCTGAATATGTCATCCAGTAAATCTGCTATATCACTCTGCTCAATGAAGGTAGCACTATTGACCACCAGTTTGGCACACTGATGTATGCTGCCTTTGAGGTTTCTGACATAGCTGCAGAAGGTCTTGTGATTGTCTTTAGCCTGTGAGGTTATCTTGACCTCATAACATACTTTGTTGGATTTAATTATTCCTTTTAAGTTTCCTGTTTAATTTATTTAGAAAGCTCATATCATTATATGAGCTGTTCTTCCTGATTTTAATAATGACTTTTATTTCCTTTTGTTATAGATCCTATTAAGGTTAGGATAACTTGTTAATTGATGTTGGTGTGTATCAAAAACCTCTGTTCTTGTGTGAGTAAATTCAGTCTGTGAGGAAGCTTGTGGTAATTTCCCCTGGCTATTTCCAAAAGAAGGGAGAACCATGGTTGCCTGGACCAGAAGAAAATCACCACAATTATCTATGGGCATTCCTTCTGAATCTTCAGAAGTATCCTGGACATTAGTGGAAAGGGTATAAAAAGCAGACAGGAACATTCCTGTCAAAGGATAATAAAATGTGTCTGGCTTCCAGGCTGTCTTGCATTGAGTCCTGGAACAGAATCCTGCCAGTTGATAGTTCAGAAAGGAGGCAAAAAGGTCTATACGAGGAATTCCCCCACATACAAATCAAATCTTAGAAGATCCTCTGATCTAGTTTACATTCGTGAGGGTCTGCCCTAGTCCTGCTCAGTTTGTCTGTCACACATTTTTTTCCCTGAGGGAATGTAGGATGCCTGTGGAGCAAGATTTTGCTACGAAGCTACATCCCAAGCTCACATAGCTAGTCTGCAAAGGGGGTATGACATGGTACACCTTGCTTTTTGATGTACCACATGACTGTGGTATAGTCTGTAACCACTTGAAGAGGTCCTGAGGACCAAAGATGGTTCAAAGAGTTACGTGCCTTGATCAGGGTAAGCATCTCCTTGATATTTATGTGACGGCATCTGTCCTTGGTGTCCCTCGCCCTCCGCACTTTTATCCCTCCTGAAACTGCTCCCCAGGCAAAGTCCAAAGTGTCTATGGTGACTGCCTGCTTTAGAGCAGGGACAGAGAAGGGAGGCCTGGATTTAAGGATATCTATTGTCTCCACCAAAATATTTTTTCTTATGACAAACCCCAACACTGGGATTTGAAAAGATAAAGAGTGTAAATGCTGGGAACTAACAGATTTCAGATGCCACTATATCTTTCTCGCATGGAGTCTTGCCAGGGGTATTATGAAAATCATAGTTGCCATGAGACTCAAAATCCTGAGGAATTCCTAACAATGGCTGAAGTTTGAGTGGAACACCTCAGAAATAGTTCTAGATAAAGATCTGTTTTTTTTTTTCCTGCAGAGGAAAAGCTCTTTGAACTAAGCTGTCTAAATGACATCCTAGGAACACAATCCTGTGTGAAGGAGTCAAGAAAGATTTTTCAGTGTTTTCTCGGAATCCCAGCTTGTGTAAGAGATTTTTCACCCAAGAAAGTCATTCCTGACACTTTGAAAAGGATTCTGCAAAGATAAGCAAATCTTCTAACTATGGAAAAATGTGTATACCCTGTAACCAGCAATGAGCTACAACTGGAGCTAGACACTTTGTGAATACTCTTGGTGAAGTGAATAGTCCAAAGGGTGAGGTAGAGAACTGATAATGTGATCAAGACATACAAAACCTTAAGAAACGTTTAAGTCTGGTTGAATAGGGATGTGATGATAAGCATCTTTTAAGTTTGATCTTGCCAGGAAACTTGAAAGAGGAAGAAGAGTTAACAGGTTGTGAAGTGACATCATTTTGAATTTGGGCACTATCACAAATAGGTTTAGGAAAGAAAGATCCAGAACTGGTCTCCAAGAATTTTCATTCTTTGGCACTAGGAACATCATGAACAAAACCCTTTCCCACCTGTGAAGGAGGTACTGGTTCTATTATTCCTTGGGCCAGCATGTGATGATGAGTCTGATCTGAAAGATGATGAAGGACCCCCTGAAAGGAGGAATGTCCTCCTACTGCCATCTGTAACCTTGATAAATTATTTTCAGAACCCATTTCTCTAAAACTGTTTGTTGTCAATGAGAAAAATGGAGATTCAAATCTTCTGGAAGATGAAGGGGCTCACAAGTTTTCTTTGTTTTAGGAAGTTGAGACTTCTTTTTGGAACCTCAGTACCATTTAAATGTCTGTTTACCTGTACTTTGTTGAGGCTGTTTATTCCATTTTTTTGCCAAAACTGGATGAGGAGACAGAAAACCCATTGGAAAACTTGGAAAATGATGTATGAAAAATCTTAGAGATTTCCTGGATCAGTTTGCCCCTTTCATCACACTTTTTGATCACCTCTGCAGCAGAGGGATCAACAATAAATCTCTATCCAAGGAAGAATTTTAATATCTCATTTTTAGCATCATCTTGGAGGTTCTGGGAATACAGCCAGGCAAACCTCCTCAAAACATTACCAATGACCACAGTCCTGGAAGAAGCACCAACAGAATCATACACACACAGTAAACAATACGTTGTGTGACCTGTGCAATACAATAAAAAGAAGTCATGTACTCACCATAATGTTCCATCTGTGTTGTCCATTTTCATTCTTCCTCAGCTGATGGGCTCAGATCCAATCACTCGGATCTGACTTGGCCATTGTTGAAGCTCATGGCAACCAAAACCTCTCGAGCTTCTCCCTTACCCATAATGCTCCAACCCCAAGTACCTCAGATCTTGTTTGCGGATTTTACTAGAAAGTAAACATTTGCAGACAAATAATAATAAGACTATATCTTGAGCTCAATAAAAAGGACAGTAATGTCCATTAACCCTTTATTCTTACAGGAGTTCTCAAAGGATGGGGGTTGGTGGGTGGGGAGTTGAGGAAGAATGAAAATGGACAAACAAATGGAACATTATGGTGAATACATAACTTCTTCATCTGATGTTTTCAATTTTCATTCTATCTTCAACTGATGGGACAGAGTTCCCAGCTACCTAAGATCCCGGGTGAATTCAAAGAAGGATATTCTTGAGCACAGCTGAACCAAATGACGCTCTGTCTCTGGAGACCAAATCCAATTTGTAATGAGTAACAAAGGTATGGGGAGTGGCCCAAGTTGTTGCTGCGCAAATATCATCCATGGCCATTCTAGACTGAAAAATTGAGGACATTGTCATGGATCAAGCTGAATGGGCCCATAACAGTTTTGGTAAGGTAATACACAATTTATTATAAATAAATGAAGTACAATCAGTCAGTCATCTAGCTAAAGTTAGTTTGGCAACTGGCTTTCCCCATTTTACTTCTGCAAATGAGACAAACAATTGGTCAGATTTTATGATGTCTTTTATTCTATTTAGGTAAAAATGTAATTGTCTGTGAACATCCAATAAATGTAACATGTATTCAACCTTGTTAGCAAATTTAGGAAAGAATACTGGCAAATGAATGGCCTGACTGATATTAGATTCTGACACGACCTTAGGATGAAAGGATGCATTAGTTCATAATGTAACTTTATCCTTGTGAAACATCAAGTAAGGAGATTTTGAGGATAATGCTTGAATCTCAAAAATTCATCTAGCAGAAGTAATGGCTGGCAGGAAAAACTGTCTTCCAAGAAAGGTATTTAAGGTCACATTTAGCTGCTGGTTTGAATGAAGAATGAGTAATAGCTTGCAGTACCACATTCAGGTCTCAAAGGAGAGCAGGGTCTTTTAAAGGAGGTCTTAGAAGAAGAGTGCTTCGCAAAAATAATTTGCAGAGCTTATAAGAACCAACCGAGGAACCCTCAAATCCAACATGAAAATTTGATATAGCTGCTAAGTGAACCTTAGCTGTTCAAGAAATAGCTCCTTCTTTAAAAAAATCCAGGATGTTATGAATGGGATCTGGAAAAGGATCAACATTATTTTGGCAAGCCCAGTAAACAAACCTTTTCCATTTACTGGAGTACAGCGTTTGTGTAGAAGACTTATGGGAAGATAAAAGTATATGTTGGACAGGTGAAGACAGCATAGGTTGCCAGGCTATTAATGGAATTGGAAAAGCTAGGCTGTCAGCCTGAGGTTTGATATGTCTGGATGAATCATGCCTGTCAGATGAGACAAGAGATCTACAGTACGATCCAGAATCCAAGGTTGGTGAAGTAAATGAGGCTAAAGAAAGGAGAAACAAATCTGTCGAGGCTGGTAAGGTGCAGTGAGGATGATGTTGCTCTTCAACATGGCAGCTTTCTGTAGGAATTTCATAATGGACATCAGCTGGGTATAACAGCCCTGTGTTTCTAATGCTTAGTCAAACACTCTGCTTGTGCTGTGCTGACAAGGTCCTAACAAGGCCAAAACATGCATATCCAAAGCTAGTAGGGTTTGGCTTTACTGGCCTGAAATTGTCCAGTAAAACGATTCAGAATCGCCAATGAGCTGAAACACCTGATGTTCATAGGGATCATTTGCATATATCCCATGTGCCACTGATACAGCAGGTTTGGGAGGTCACTCAGTGGAAGTTCTAGCTTTGCTGGAGTTTTCATTTTATTTTTACTGATTGATTTTTCAGTGAACTTCTCATTCATTGTTTTATAATTAGTGGACTTGGAAGATAAGCGTAAAGTAGATCAGGCACCAATTGTGAAAAAGAGCATCCCTTGGTGATTTCCTCCTGTAAGGGGATTAGGGTAAAGTAGCCACTGAATTTGTTGTTTACAGGAAAAGAAAAAGTACCGTAGCAAGGCTGGCCCCACTGACTGAAAATCATTTCTGCTATGTTCTTGTTGACAGACCACTCATGAGGTAGAAGAATGCACCTGCTCAGCTTGTCTGGTATCACACTGGACTTCCCCAGAATGTGTATTGCTATAAGAAAGCTGTTGGATGAGATCACCCATTGCCACTCTCTGAGTGCCTCTTGACACAAGGGATAAGATCTGATTCCTCCTTGTTGTTTGTTGATGTACCAAACTACTAATGTATTGTCCATTTAAGTTGCAATTGTCCCCAAAAGGAGAGCATTCTGATGGGCCTGCAATGCTAAAAGCATTGCTCTCATCTCTAGGCCAATGATATGCAAGTTGGCCTTTTCAGGGGACCAAGTGCCTTGGACTGTTTTCCCCAGAAAATGCCTCCCACCCCAACTGGGAAGCATCCGTGGTCACTATGGCCTTAGGCTGAGAGGAATGAATGGCCGGCCTTGAAGAACCTAGTCTGACTGACTCCACCATTCGAAATCCCTCTTGCATGTGTACATGATTCATACTGGGGTTGACACAGGTTGGTAAAGTATCACCACTGTGTTGCTAGCATCCACTGAAGAATCGTCATGTAAAATCTGGCTAAAGGTAATAGGGCTATTGCAGCTGACAGTGATCCTAGAACTTGAAGGCCCAAGCAGGCTGAAATCCTGGTACTGCAGATTATTTTTCTGATGACCTTATAGTCTAAACCCTTGAAAGAGGTAGTGAGGCTATAGTTTACTTTGTGTTGAACAATGCTCTTACAAAATCCAAATTTGGGGGTTGGTTCTAGTCAAGACTTCTCATAGTTTTGGTTATCCCCATATGAGTACATGTCTGAAAAACCTGATCACTTGCCCTTGTTAATTGATGCATGGTCAAGGCAGTAATGATCCAGTTGTCTAGATACGGAAACACATGGAATTGTTGCAGTCTCAAATGACCTGTTACTACTGCCATACATTTGGTAACACCCTGGGAGCTGTGGTTAGACCAAAGGGCAGAACTCTGAACTGGTAATGACTGGCTCCCAGCCATAAGCATAAATACATTCTGGATCACCTGTTCATCTTTATGTGATGGTACACATCCTGAAGGTCTACCAAGTGCATCCAGTCATCCTTGCCCAGAAAAGGAGGAATGGACTGAACTATGACCATCTGGAACTTGGTACATCAAACTGACTTGTTCAGCTTGCTGAGATCCAAAACTGGTCTCCAGTCCTCTGTTTTCTTTGGCACTAAAAATAATTTTGAGTAAGTTCCGGATTCTAACCAGTCTGGTGGGATCTCTTGGATGACTCTTTTTCTAGCAGCTTTTGTACCTGAATTACTGCTTGTTCCCTCTGACTGGGTGGAACATATGGGAATTTTCTTGAAAATGGAGGGGGAAGGGTCAATGGTATTATATAACCTCTGGAAATAATCCTCTGCATCCAAGTATCTGTTGTTATTTCTGGCCAAGCTCTCTGGTGCAGGGATAGCCAACCCTCAGTTCCCTGCAAAGGAAGGCAATCAGGCCTCCTTTCAGGAATGCTGGAAGGGTCTGTCAAAGAATGAATCTCTGGACCCCTGGTTTTGTGGGCCACCTCTGCCACGGGGATGGCTTCTACCATTAGAGTTCTACACTCTACCCCATGGGAAACCTCCTCCATGTGTCCTGGAAAGGTCCTTGTGACTTTTTGAACCACATTTTTCGACTACCTCATTGATTCCTGGAAAAGGATCTTTAGGTAAAACAACAAAAGCAAAAGACAGGAACCAGCTGATATTCTCAACAACAGAACAAGAAGTGAGTCCCAGCTCTACTTTCAAAGTCTGGAAGTATTTATTCGAAAAACTTCACTGTATTTACAAAATTGATTTTCAATCTCTTAGCGCCTCGGCCAACAGCCTTTTCAGAGTCTTTAGGTGTTGAAAAATGTATGCCCATGGCAAACAGGATCTTTCTGTCTTTCTCACACATGGATAATGTATCTTTCACTTTCAGGCCATACAAAAATGTGTTATCAAAAGGAGCATTGAGGAACGAAGACTTGAAGGGCTCTGCAAAATCACATAAGCACATCCAGGCATGCTTCCTCTAGGAAATGCCTGAACCTACTGCCCTTGAGGTTCCTTCGGCTACCTGTGAAATGAGACTTTTGATGAATTTGAAATAGATTGCAGCCTAGTCAACTGAGAAGTGACAGATGACTGTACTTCCTCAGAAATGGATCCTGAGAGGGTATTTGAAAGCTCCTTAATCTAATCCCTCTGTAGCCTTATGAAATGTGCCAAATAATTCAGTGACCTTAAGGCGAAGATCACTGAAGCATAGGCAACATGCTTCCCAAACCTGTCCATCACCCAAGACTCCTTGTTGGGGGGCTGAACAGTAGAACTCCTCTTGGCAAGTTCCTTTTTAGTGGCCGCCGCCACGACTGTGTCATCAACAAGAAAGTACAGTTGTGTACACTTACCATAAATGTAGATGTTCAAGTGTATTCACTGTTGCAGTCATCACATTTGGGTTATCTGCTTGCAGTAGCCCTCAGTCGGCCTGATTATCAAAGTCTTGGGTCCTGCATCAGCTGCTGTCTCATCTTTCATGACGTCAGGTAGTCAGTGGTACAGAGCATGCAGCCAATGTCATTACATCAGTTTTTCTTGCCCCAGATGTCAGGTGCCCCCCTAATGGGAAGCAATTAAATATATATATATGCAAGGTTATACCTCCAACAAAAAGCAAATACACCAAAAATCTTTTAAGCATATTAAAGGAGAATAGAGGTATAGCCCAAAGAAGTCAGGGGGCTGGAGAGAGGGTAACCAGGACTACAACAGTGAATACACTCGAACATCTACATTTATGGTAAGTGTACCCAACTGTACTATGTTCTTCGTGTTTCACTGTTGCAGTCATCACATTTGGGTAGATTCCCAAAGCTAAGGATGGGAAGAGGAATTTAGATGGCATTTGGACCAGCTATAAGGCCCTGCAAGACTGCAATGGCAAAGCCAGCTCTGGATTTAGAGAAAATTGGCAAATGGCAATGCTTGATGAAAGTATGTACAGAACTCCAGGTAGGAGCTTCTAGGATGTCCCTGGTAGGGACACCTCTGAGAAAGGCTGTAGAGGTAGATGCAGCCCAGGTTGAGTGTGGGCTTATCCCCTGTGCGGTAGGTTTTCCATGGTGCTTATAACAGAAATGAATGCAATGGCCTACCCATTTAGAAATGGTTTTCTTTGAAGTCGCCTTCCACTCTGCCCCTGGAGCAAATGCCACCAGCAGTTGTTCAGATTTCCTTGGAGGTTTAGTCCTGTCCAAGTAAAATCTAAGTTGTCTGTGCACATCTAAGGAGTGCAGTATCCGTTCCCTTTTGTTCTATGGATTAGAAAAGAAGGTTGGCAAATGAATGGACTGATTAAGAGCCACACTGGAAACTACCTTGGGCATAAAGGAGGGATTGGTCCTGAGGGACACCCTGTCTGCATGAAAGATGATGAAAGTCTCCACTGCCATAAGGGCCTGTAATTCCGGTACCCTTCTTGATAAAGTGATTGCTAAAAGGAAGGCTGTTTTCCAAGAAAGGAATTTTAACTCTGCACTTGCAGCTGGCTCAAAAGGAGGTAGAGTGAGTTTTTCCAATACAAAGTTAAAGTCCTAGGCTGGAGTTGGGGCTCTCCTGGGTGGTCTTACATTTTTGGCTCCTCTGAGGAACTGCTTGAGCAGTGCATGAGAGAAGAGGGGTGGTTCTGTGTTATAATGAGCTGAAATGGCTGAGGCATGAATTTTGATGGAGGAAAAAGAAAGGCCCTTGTGAAGCACCTCAGTTAAGTATTGAAGAATCTAAGGTAAATTGGCCGCTGCTGTGCCCATCCCTTGAGTTTGGTTCCAGGAACAGAATCTTTTCCATTTTTCAACATAAGATTTTCTAGTGCTAGGCCTCCTTGCCTCCAAAATGACATCCAACACTTGTTTACTGAGGGATGGTAACAAGGAGATTAAGTAATTAGCCAGGCTGCCAGGTTCAGGGTTTGAAGCTGAGGATACAGAATCTGGCCCTCCTGCTGGGACAGCAGGGTAGGGGTCTGAGGCAGGTGACATGGAGCCAGCAGTGACACACTGCGCAAGAGGGGGTACCAGTGTTGGCATGGTCAGTCTGGTGCAATCAGTATTGTCCTTGGTTTGTCTTGTATAATATTTAGTAGTACTTTAGAGAAGAGAGGCAGAGGAGGAGGAAAGCCATAAACTGATAGATGTTTCCAGTTAAAGGACAGGGCATCCACTTTCCAAGCTTGTTTGTGGGGAGTCCTTATGCAGACTTTGTCTAATTGGTAGTTCTGGGGGGGAGGCAAACAGGTCTATATCTGGGCTCCCCCATTTTTTTATCAACATATTGAAAGTCTATAGTTCTAGTTTCCACTCGTGTAAGTCCATGAGATTTCTGCTTAGTTCATCTGCCAGTGTATTTAGCTTTCCTGGTAGGAATTGAGCCTGTAGATGCACTTGGTAGCTCAAGGCTGCATTACACAGAGCCATGGCTAGTCTGAAGAGGGGGTATGAATGGGTACCTCCCTGCTTGTTTATGTACCACATAACAGTGGTGTTGTCCGTCTTTACCATTAATTGTCCTGGAAGAATGGTCCTTGAAGGCTGTCAGTGCATTTTGTACAGCTAACATTTATTTTTGATTGATATGCAGGTGCATTTGACTTGGGTTCCATTTGCTCTGAATGCACTTCCCTGCCAGGTGAGCCCCTCCATGCATAGTCTGATGCATCTGTTGTTAGGGTTTGGGTGACAGGGGGTAGAGTGAATGGTAGTCCCTTGTTTTTGTGGCAGGCCTCTGCCCACCAAAAGAACTCTAACTGTAGGCAAGGTATGATAGAAATCATTGCTTCTAGATCCTGAGAATGCTGACACCATAGGCTTTTTAGATACCATTGTAGTTAACTCATATGCAGTCTTGCATATAAAATTAGGAGAATGCAGGAGGCCATGAACCTCAAGGCTTGCAGTATTTGCCTTGCAGATAGTAGGGTTTTTGTGGCCATTAGTTTGAAGTAAGTTGTCAAGTGAATTTGTTTCTCTGGCGTGAGGAAAGCCATCTGGGAAGTTGTGTTCAAGCTTGCTCCCAGGAATATAATTTGTTTACAGGGTACAAGATGTGATTTCTTTTTGTTTATGGTGTACCCCAAACAAGTTAGCACCTTTTATACAAATGCCAGATGATTCAAAAGTATGTCCTGGCTTTCTGCCTGAATTATTCAATCATCCAGGTATGGGTAAATTTGAATATTTCTTTGCCTGCAAAAAGCAATGACTGGAGTTAGGCACTTTGTGAATACCCTGGGCGCAGTAGATAAGATAAAGGGCAGTGCAGAGAACTGATAATGCATGTAGCCTGCTTTGAAGCATAGGTATCTTCTGCAAGATTCCCTGATTGGGATGTGCAGGTAGTCATCCTTTAGATCCAGTGTTGCTAACCAGGCAACATATAGTGTATTTAGCTGTATGTAAAGTATGTTCAGCCTATTATATAGGCAAAACAGAAAGGCAGTTAAAAAAACGAATTTATGAACATTATTACAGAATACAAAAACAGGATTGTAAAAATGCACTATATAGACACATTAGAGAATTTGGAGAAGATCATATCTTCTTATTCTGTATTATATATATATTATAGATGAAGAAAAAGACATACTATATGGTGGGGATTGGAAAACTAGATTAGCCTGCAAAGAAAGTAAATGGCAGATGCTTACTGACTCCACAAGAAGTCCAGGTATTAATGAATTTATTAGCATTAAGCCCTTTTTAATTATGGACTCATAAAAAATTATATATTAGGTTTATATTATTATTTTATAAGCCTATAGAATTTTAAAATATAATATGTATTTAAATGTTATTTAAATGTCATAAATGTTATACATATATTTTTATATAACGTTGCACTTAATCAACTAATTAATTATTTATTTTAATAAGTATATATATGTATAGATGTGGTATAAAAGTATATCCAAGCGGTTTATGTAATTTTTGTATAATTTGTTGAAGGTATGTGGTTGTGTAGACAGTTTTAAATGATGGGATCGCAATATAGGAAAAAATGTTTTTGAAACTGCTTGTCTCTTTAAATGTTGGCGCCAAAAGTTGCTTAAATAAACTTGTAATGATGGTATTCACTAGTTCTGATGAAGTCTGCGAGCTGCAGATGAAAGCGCTAAACTAGTGGTACTAATCGGTACTATATGGTGTTCATATAATAAAGGAAATTGTTTTTATACATATGGCATAGCCTCCGTATTCCATACGAAGATTTGTGTGTTTGTATTCTGGATTTGGTTGTTCAAGCTGCGCTACATCTTCTGTTCCTGCAGTAGCTGTTGAATTGGTTCTTTGGTCGCTAATTGGATTTATTAACCAGGCATCCTTGCCTAGTATAGGAAGCAACTGGTGAAGGGTTAGCATCTTGAATTTTGGGATCACCAAAAAGGTGTTTAGGATAGAAAGGTCCAGGATAGGACACCATGAGTTGTCTTTTCTGGGTACCAGGAAAAGTCTTGAGTAGAAACCTTGTCTCTTTTCCTCTTCTGGTACAGTTTGAATAGCCCTTATGCTTAAGAGAGAAAGTACTTGCTTTTGAGCCTCTGCCCACTGATTTCGGGGTAGATCTGGCCAACCGTTTGGGGTTGGTAACGTGTGGAAGTGAAATCTGTATCCTTGGGAAACTATATTTAAAACCCATTTGTCCTGGGTAATGAGTTCCCAGTTTTTTGCTTGCAGAGCAATCTTTCCCCCTAAAGGAGCAGTCAGTTGAGATGGGCTTGGAAGTTTCAAAGTTAAGTCATTGAGACAGTTTACCATAGGGGGGAGTCTTACTACTCCCTGATTTGGAAGTGGGAGCCCCCAACTGCTTAGTCCGGTGCGTACCCTGGGACTGAAGCCTGTGTGTTCTGCTGGTTCTGGGTTTGGACTGAGAAGGCCTGGAAGAGGCAGGAAAGGACCAATTCTGAGAGGGCCAATGCCTACTAAATCTTAGAGGCTGTACTTGTAGGAAATCTTTAACAGTTTGCATATATTTAGCTTTTTCCTCCATCTTTTTAAGTAGTACTTCTGCTTTGTTGCCAAACAGGCGTTCCTGATTTAAGGCAGCATCCAGCAATTTAGCTTTAACATGATCTGGCAAAGATTACTCCTTAAGCCAAGCATGCCTTCTAGGTACAGACCCAGTGACAGCAGCCCTGCAAGATGCCTCTAGTGAATCAAAGCCACATTGCAAAGTATGTTTTCCAACTTGTTCAGCAGAATGCATTAAATCCTGTAAATCCTTATTTTCATCACAGTCAGGAATCAACATCATTTTCTGTTTAAGCAATCCAATAATATGCTGTTGATACTTTAACATATGAAACTGGCAGTTTAAGGCCCTAATAGCCAAGATTGCAGAAGTGTACACCTTCTTACCCCATCTATCCAGCGCCCTGGAATCTCTACCAGAGGGGGTAGGATTTTTGGCAGAAGTAGCCTTAATGCCCTTGGGTCCCTGTGAAATAGTCTCAGGATCCACAGTAGGATTTTTAAAAAGGAACTTGTGAGATTCAGGAACCCTGTAATATCGATCAGGTTTTCTAGGAGCAGGAGGTAAAGAGTCAGGGGCCAAGCTAGATACCAAAAAGGCATCATCAACAATGTTTACTACAGGGGGGATAGGCTAAAGGCCTGTGCTGGGGCAGGAGTAAGAAATCCCTAAGCTTCTTTTTAGAATCAGAGTAATCTTGGCTTTCCCAGTGAAAATGCTCCCTAAGAGTATGCAAGGTTTCACCAAAAGAGAAATCCTCGGGAGGGGAAGCAGAGGGAATAGAGTCCTCTGCATCAGAATCCTCATAGGTAGATAAGGGTAAATCCTGGTCATCAGAGGAAACAGAAATTTCAGAATCCTGATCAGAAGTATCATAAGCAAATTCAGTCCTAGGTCTCTTAGAGGGGTAAGGTTGGCTTCCCCTGATTAAAGTAATAAGGTCTTCAGCCATTTTTATCATTTGTTTTTTAGGCATAGAGGCCTGACCATGCAGTCTGGGTGTCGGTTTTCTAGGCATGGTTCGAGTTTTAGGCCTTAAAGAAGAAGATGGCGTTGGTTTAATATGCGAGTCAGTAGGCCTGAATACACCCTCAGAAGCCAGTGCCTGTACAGCGGCTCCAGACCCATCTAAGTTAGAGACATCCGCAGGTTCCACAGTTGAAGCATCTCGCGGCATACCATACTCCGAATTGGTCTCAGTAGAGGCCTGCGAATCTATAGTAGTGGGTATCAGGGGCTGCGAAAGCGCCTCACTGAGTACCGGCGAACTGGTGACTAGCTTAGGAGAAGCGTTGTCGGCAGCTTTGGACCTAGCCGGCCTGTCTCTGTCTTTATCTTTGCATTTTTTTGGAATGTCGGTAGTCGGATGGCTTACTGAAGACATATCTGGATAATTGAACCGAGTACCGAAATATTTAGAAGCGTAAATAAACTGACAATGAATAGTTTGTTGTTTAAATAAGGCACAAAACCGACAGCGAGGTACATCATGGTCAGGGCTCGAAAAAGAAAATTTCAGGAGTTGGACGACCCGCACTAGCGAACTGCTTCTGCTTCGGGCACCGCACTGCAAGAAAGACTGATGTAATGGCGTTGGCTGCATGCTTTATACCCCTGACTACCTGACGTCATGGAAGATGAGACAGCAACCGACGCAGGACCCAAGACTTTGATAATCAGGCCGACTGAGGGCTACTGCAAGCAGATAACCGAAATGTGATGACTGCAGCAGTGAAACACAAAGAACATCTCCTTTTCCCCAAAACTGTTTGTCCTCCAGTGGTGCCATAATTTTGTCAGGTCTCCAAGGTATTGGTTCAGTTGTGTCAGGATCCTTTCATGCCCACCGGGAGATCAACTCAATGAGCTTGTCAGCAGGCAGAGTCACCCAGGAGGTAGATGGGCCAGTACCAAAAGCCTCCAGAAATATAGACTCCTCAGAGGAAGGGTTGCTGGATGTCCAGCCACCTCTATATTTTAAGATTTCAAGGATGTCTCCAAATTAGACATCTTCAGGAGGTGACTGTGGGGACCCTTCACCCTCTTCAAAGTCTGTAGCTTCTGTGATAGACTCCTCTGAGGAGTCAAAGTGCTTCCTCTTGAATGTCTACTTCTTACGGACCTCCTCAATGGTAGCTCAGGGAAGATATCATAAGTAGTTGGGATACCCAGTTGGGAAGCCTGGGATTTCAGTACTGGCTCTTCATGTGGAAAAGAGGGTTGAGACTCCAAGCGCAGAGATGTCATGGCTGTAAACTGAGGATCCTACGGGGTAGGAACCATCTGTGTTGCTGAGACACAGTCTTCCTTAGCCTCAAAGACAGACTTCCCCAGTGAGAGAGGACTTTGGATCCAAAAAGGCAAGCTTCTGACCCATTGTCCTTCCTCGCTCTAAGGACAATCCCCCCAAGGCAGAATCCGGAGCTGAGGCTCCAAGGCACAACAATGGCTCCAGCAACTTTGGAATTGACTCCAGCACCTCAGATCTGACACGGAAGCCTCAGCTCTGAGAGCTCTCTGGATCCGACTAACTGAAATGCTGTGAGGGAACTTTGGATCTGAGGATAAAGGTATCCTTGAATCTGAGTCAGAAGGAGCCGGATGGCTCAGATCCAAGGATTCTGAGATGGTGGAATTAGTCAGCGGAGGAACTGGAAGAGGGGCTGTGACAGAAGATCAGACCTCCTGACCCAAAGGGGTAGGAGCTGAAGGGGCACCCATCTGAATCTGTGCCAAGACAATTCTTCTCACCGCTCTCTCCACATCTTTTTCAGTTAAGCTCTTGGAAGAGTAAGTGGAAAATCCAGAAGGGGATCTAGGTCTCTCTAAAAAGGAACAGGGAACCCTGGAGGGAACTGCATCTACTGAAGGGGAGTATCTAGTCCTTGGAAGGTAATAATAAACAATACTGGCCAGAGTAGCTGGATCAGTTAGCTTAAGAATCAGATCTAAAGAAGTCTGATCCAATATTTATTTTTTCTTTTGCTTTGGATACAATGTTGAGGTTGAATCCGAAAATCCCTTTTTATGTGCTTTGGATCCATGGTTAAGGTCAGATATGAAAATTTTGACTTTTTTCCTTTAGGATCTGAAGGAGACATCAGATCAGAAGGAGGTCTTTTTCTAGTTTGCTCTGAAGCCTTAGAGGAAGAGGTAAAAAGGGTTCAGAGAAGGAGATTTAGACCTTTTAGATATTTTAGGGGGCACAGCTCCAGATAAAGCCTCTCTGAAAGAAGAAGGAAGATGCCCTTTTAAAATCAATTTATGTTTTCTTTTTCCCAGGACTCTGGGGTTAAACCTGTGACAAACAGAGTAGTCTTCTTGTAAATGGAAAGGTCCCATACAATACACACATAAAGTGTGAGCAGCCTATAATGGAATCTTGTGCCTGCATTTAAGATATTTTTTGAATCCAGCCGAACTTTTTTCTTCTCTGCCATGGTAGGAAACAACAGTGAAGAAACAAGCAGATTCTAATAAGAATATTCACCAGTAGAAAAAAAAATATATATATATATATATATATATATATATATAGAGAGAGAGAGAGAGAGATTTTGTTATTTTTTTATAAAAGGGATACAAACAGAAATTACCATCAATGGTAATAAGAAAACTACACAGAGTGTAGAAAAAGGGAAAGAATATTAACAATGGTTATCTAAGGTAAAATTTTGTACAGAATGAAGAAAGAGGAACAGAAATATTTTTTTAACTAGAAAAACAGTAATAAGGTAGGCAATTAGGTAAGGGATTAAAAAATACAAAGAATTTGACAGGTTTCGCTAAGAAAAAAATAGAAAAATTTCACAATTTAAAGACTTATCTGCTCAAGAGTAACAGTCACCATGTCTTTTGTGTAGAGCAGCAAATGAGATCTGAGGTACTTGGCATTGGAGCATTATGGGTAAGGGAGAAGCTCAAGCATTTTTGGTTGCCACAAGCTTTAGCAACAGCTGAGTCAGATCCGAGGGATCAGTTCCATACCCATCAGTTGAGGATAAAACAGCAACTGACATCAGATACTAAGTTATGTACCCCAGATTTTTCCTCACAAGAAGAAACTGCAAATAAAACATGAGCCTGATGATTCAAAATCCTGAAAATCAAAGCTGCAGAAATACACACTTTTCCTGCATAATTATCAATAATTTTCCCAACCTTATCAGAAAGAGCAAGACTGGACTTAATTAAGTACTTAGCAGCAGTGGAATCAACTAAAGCTATAGCTCCTCTGTCAGGTTTAGGAACAGTGTAAACAAATTAAAAGACTAAGAAACTTTATACATACTATCTGCTTTTTTAGGGGCAGCTGGCTGACTATCAGGAAAATTGCAAGCAGTAACACACATCCTCCAAAGCTGACAGAAGTGGAGGAATGGGTGAAAGTTCTGAAAATTCCTTCTTTAAAAACTAATATATTCTGAGGGACTAAAAAACCTTAGTGTTCTTCCACTGAAAACACTGGCACATTCTGGAAAGAGTCTCAGAGAAGGAGAAACCCTCACAGGAAAAATCAGAAACGGATCTCTCCTCTGAGTCTGAATCAGAAATCTGATGGAAAAAATGTACCCATCACTGCATCTTCCTATTCAGATTTAGAATCTTGAATCTCTTCAGGAAAACAGGAATCCCTCTTTGTATTCTCAGAAACTATTTTACAAGAAGAATCAACAGCCTGAATTTAACCAGGAGCCACACCCAGTAAACTGCTCTTATCCAATCAAAACTGAGAAGCAGTAGATACATGCTTGGTTTTCTGTTTCTTTTTGACAGGAAAATCGGGGCCAAGCATGTTACTAATGGCAGAAGCTGCTTTCCTTTGGGATGGGCACAGCATTCTGACAGCATGGAAATCTTCCCTATTCCCTCTCACACAGGGTTGCCACCTCTCCAGTATTGCCCTGGAGTCTCCAGGATTTTTATAGCATCTCCTGCCTCCTTGAAGTAATTCATAAAACTTTGAAATGCCCAGGAATAATGACATTACACTCTCGCTTAACTGGAAGTCAAGCAACCGTCATTCACTCACACATGATCGCGCTCACTCTCTCTCTCCCACACACACAGACATACACAGACACACACACAGACACACAGTCACTTCCTCAATCATACCTGCATTCATTCACACATCACGCTCAGTCTCCCGATCTCACACACACACACACACACACACACACACACACACACACACACACACACACACACACACACACACGCACACACACATACACACACACACACGCACACACACACACACACACACACACACACACACACACACACACACACACACACACACACACACACTTCCTCATTCATACCTGTATTCATTCACACATCGCACTCAGTCTCCCGATCTCACACACACACAGTGATGTGGCTGGACTATCATCCATGTATGACACCTTAGGATCAACCTATAGTTCCCTGCTGCCCTGGCAGCAGAGTCTGTACTTTACCAATCTCCATGGGTGCTGGATAACTTAGAGTCTACTGTACTTAATTTGTTGCCTTGGCTGCATTGCACATGATCAATAAAACCTCACAAGTCACAATGGCTGAATCAAAGCATTCGGATTCTGAATCTGAAAGTTGTATAAAGGCAAAAAAGGAAGTATCACTGTTCATTCAATGATGAATGGTTAAAAGAAGATGATTTTAAAGATTGGTTAGGTAAGAAAACAGAGTCTGAAGCAGAATGCAAAATTTGTCATCACACATTTACAGTAAAGTAAGAGGGACACAGATCAGTAATAGTGCATGCAACATCGGAGAAACTTAATAAAAATGTGAAGCAGATTAAGCAAAATACAGTCATGATGAGCTTATTCAGAAAACCAAATACCAAAGAGGACGATCTTATAACAGCTACTGAAGTAACTCTAATTTACCACAGTGTTAAGCATCATCACAGCTATGTAAGTCAAGATTACAGTAACAAGATAATGGGGACTATTTCCCCAGAATCTAATATTGCAAAAAAGATTGTTTGTGGCAGAACAAATGCAACAAATTAATCGAAAATGTTCTCACTCCTGCTTCACAAAAACATTTGATCTCTGACTTACAAGAATCAAAGTACTTTTCAATAGCAACTGACTCTTCAAACAAAGGAAGCGTTAAACTTTTTCCAGTTAAAGTGCAGTATTTTTCAAAACAAGAAGGAATAAAGAATGGTTTGCTAGACCTTTATGAAGATTCAGATGAAAACAGTGAGGCGATAATGGGTAGACTGGCTGAAGTGACAGAGAAAAATGGATCGGACATAAGCAGAGTGTCTGCATTTTCTGGGAATAATGCTGCAGTGAATTATGGCAAGAAGATTTCTGTGTAGGAGAAACTGAAAAAAAGAAATTCTGAACTCATTTTGGCAAATTGCAGGTGCCATATTCTGCATAATTGTGTTAAACAAGCATGCAAAACTTTGTCAGTGGACAGTGAAATTCTCATTCTTAAAGTTTATGCTGAATTTTCCGGATATGCCAAACAAACTGCACAGCATCATTTTTCAAGTTTGTCGAACTTGAGCATCAAGACATTCTTCGTCATGTACCGAGATGGTTATCATTACTTCCTGTACTTGAAAGAATACTTCTAGTATGGCCTGCTTTGCAGTCTTACTTTGTTTCACGGGGTGAAGAAGAATGCCACAAAGTAATTTGGGATGCCTTTAGAAACGAAGAAAGCGAGTCCTTACCTAGACTATACTGCTGTTTCTTACAGAATGTTATGCAGGTCTTTCAATATAGTGTGCTAATGTTAGAGTCAGATCAAACTACTAGTTCTGAACTGCATGATATGGTTGGAGTAAGACAGAAAATTGCAGATCACAAGCAAGACAAATTTTATGGAAAGGCTGCTGCAGACATGCTTAAAAGAATTCCACAGGATAAGAAAAGGCACTTTGAAGCCGATGCTGATCAATTCTACAAGTGTTTAAACTACCTAGACAAGTGGTATAATTACCAGGATTCAGAATTTAAAGCAAAGAGAGCTTTAACCTTGAAAGAACTAGTGATGTGGAGCTTATTTGAGGAACTGGCAGACAAGTTGCTCACTGACATCGACAGAGACAAGTACTATGATGACTACTGTATTCTGCGTGACGTTCAAACAGAGCTGGTGGAAAAAAATGAACGAGTGGTCGATCGATGGAAGGATTTTTTCCGCAAAGTTGCCACAGAGGAAGTTTGGTGAGGAACTATTTAAAGTTGTATCCTTCGCATTTTCTATACCTGTGTTGAATTCTTTGTGTGAATGAACTTTCAGTGTGATGAATTCTTTGTGGACCAAAGAAAGAAATCATCTGGGACTTGGTGTTTTGCGAGATGAGCTGCAGGTGTGTGAAAATTTGAGGTACAGTTGTTCTCAGTCTCATGAATTCTTGATGAAGTCAACCAAATTGTTGGCGGCTACAAGATCTGATCAGAAATATACTTTTAAGCACAAGCGGTTTTCGTGACTCTACCAAAGCACACAGAATGAACATTTGAATAATTAGTTTACAGTTGTATTATTGTTTTGAACTTTTCCTGTACATAGTATTCATTGTACAATCATTATGAATATTAACATATCAAAGACTGACAGTCTCCGAGTCAGACAGGCCAAACAATACGGTTTGTGTTTAATATTAAAACAGCATCTCCAGGAATTAACCTTATGGGAGGTGGCAACCCTACTCTCACACCCTTACACAGTGAGAGGACCCCAACAGCCACAGTGGAGGGTGTGGCTAACCCCCTTCCCTGGTCTGTAGTGCCTGTACGTGCTACACCAGAAGGATCTGGGTATAAAATGAGTGGTCTGAGTACAACAAATGGCCACAGCAGAATCACCAACCTGTAGCTGAGGCAAATTTCTAGCCTACTGTGGTGACAAAGGCTGTTTGCTTATTTTTTTCCTTTTGTGGCTGGAAGAAGGACCACCTGTGGCTCTGGTTGTCTGTCCTATGATCAAGCTAAAGATGGTGCCTCTTTTCCAAGGAAAACAAATAACAATTGCCAGTAAACACCACCAGTCCACAAAAGTTACTTTTTTGACAGAAAAACACTGTAAAAAGCACTTTAAAATGCAATGCTAACCCAGCGAAAGTAAAATATATACAATATCTCCACTGGAAAAACATTTTTTCAGTTACTTTTACACCATTTTTAAACTAACAGAAAAAATGAGCACTCCCTTTAAAAGTACATTACAGTCTCAAGACAGTCCGCTAAAGCGCAACACTCCTAGCTTAAAATAAGTTTCCTGAAAAGGAAAGTAATAAAGCATTAACAAAATCAAGAAAATGGAAGTTTTTCCCCCAAAGGGAAATTATCTTATTTATTTATTTACCGGGATAGTCTGACTGGATACATGTCCATTTTCAGCAGAGGCCCGGGGAGAAAATCTCCACAAAGACAAACTTACATAGATTACACAGAAGTTAGCAAACAATTATAAAAACAAAGTGATTATATACAATGGGTTAGTAGTGTTCCCTAGTAGGGACTCACAATTGTCATGGATATACAATTAAAAGTAAGAGACACCAGATTGGAAGCAGAGCTTGGTCATGTAGTTACAAGTAATGATAATTGCAGAATATGCTTTTAGTTTATAACTTAATCAGGGTTGGTACATGGGCATAGCCAATTCACTTTGAGATACTGTTTCAGGTTTTTTTTTTTTTTTTTTTTTGAAGAAACTTTTGGAGGATTATAGGGTTATATAGTTTGGCAATGAATTTCCAGGTTTTGCCAATGAAGTTGGCAAACAGGGATTCACCAGCAGAGTTATTAGCTTTGTGAGTTTGGACCAGTAGTTTATCTGATGAACGTAGGGATCGTAGATTGCTATATGGCTTAATAATATTTTTAAGTATGGGGGTATCCTCAGGGTGGTACAAAATTTTGTGCGCTATTAAGAGTTGATTGAACTGAATTAAGCTGGGCAGTTCTAGCCACTCTAGTTGTTTAAGGTTCTGGCAGTGGTGGGTTCTATAGGTGGAGCCAGTGGCGAATCTGGCAATATGATTGTAGCTATGGGACAGCTTACCTAGTTCGGATTTGTTGAGGTTTGAGAGTACAGGTGAGGCATATAAGAGAGTAGGAGTGATCGGGCGATTGCAGTCCTAGCCAGTGGGGTTAAAAATGTCTTGTTTCTATACAGTGATCCAAGCTTCTTATCGATGGTCTGTATGGTTTTGTTGACCTGTAGGTCAAATTTGAGATTATTGTCTATGATAACCCCTAGCAGTTTGGTGTGATTATCTGGGGAAATAGTGGTACCATCGTTAGATGTAGCAGAGAATGAAAGTGTGGTGGATCTACTAGTGGGAGAGAAGTGTAGAAGTTTAGTTTTATTGGGGTTCAGAAGTGGGTGTTGATTGGTGAGCCATTTCTAGATAGTGTTAAATGTATTTTGGGTTAAGATTTGCAAGTCGAATGGGGAGGTGGCCGAGCAGATGAGAGTGGAATCATCTGCGTATTGGGTGCAGGTGGCTTTAGGGATAGCAGTGTGGAGGTTGTTGATAAAAATAGCAAAGAGTAGTGGACCTAGTATGGACTCTTGAGGGACACCAAGTGTAAAAGGTAACTGGCTGGATAGTTTGCCCTGCCATAGTACCGCCTGCTGTCTACCAGTCAGGTAGGACTGGAACCACTGAATAGCAGGCTTGTTGAGGGAAATAGATTTTAGTGAAAGAATGAGAAGTTCATGGTTGACCATGTCAAAGGCTTTTGATAGGTCAAGAAAGAGGGCCGAGGTTAGCCTGTTGTCATTCCTGTTTTGGCTTACAGCAGTAGTAAAGTAAAGGAGGGCTGAGGTGGTGCTGTGGTACGGCCTGAAACCATGCTGGGAGTTGGATAGTAAGTTATTCTGTGTAAAGTATTGCATTAGTTGCTTGTGTACACATTTCTCCATTATTTTGGCTAGTGGGGAAAGATTCGCAATGGGTCTATAGTTGGATATGTCTGAGGAGCTACCACCTTTATGGAGTGGGATGACGTGAGATATTTTCCAGAGGGAGGGGATAGCATTTTCGGATAAGGTTCTGTTGATGAGGATAGATATGGGATATGCAATGGCATCTGCAGCTATTTGCAGGTACTCTGCAGGGAGGAGGTCAGCAGCGAGAGTGGTAGGTTTTAGATTTTTTAGAAGTGTTTCTTTGCCAGCAAAGAAAAGCACAAGCTGACAATCGATCTTCGAAAGCCTCAGATGAGTGTACTCTTTGGAAGCAGTACAGCTCTGAAGGGCTTTGCTCCCAAACCCATCTATTAGTCAGCTCAGCCCATGCTGCCTGACAGTTTAGATGTGTGGAAGGTACCCTGAAGGTTTGGAAGCTGGCCAGCTGTTATATCCTTGGCAGGATATAACCTATATAGCCAAGACTAATACAGCAGTAATCAATAAGGTAAACATATACCAATCTCCAGTCAGTCGACATAGTACAGTAAATACAATGACGTTAATGAACATTCTCAACAAGGGAATGGTTTACGTAGTATAACTGCTGACAAGAATATAATAACTGAAAAATAAAGACATAGACTTATGCATAAGAAATTCAAGAAAATTCAGCTAGTTTTCAAACACAGCATCAAATGAAGAGCGGGTTAAAGCTGAGCTAGCTATGACAGAAAACAGCCACATCTAAAAAGAATGCAATGTACTTATGAGCTTTGGTATGTTTCAATGTGCCACATTTAAACAGAAGACTAGTAATTATTCTGCATTTATCCCAAGCCAAACAACTTGTATATCAGTATAGACAGACACAGAAAGTACAGCTGTGTAAGTAAACTTACAGTAACTGTAGATGTACAAATGATCACTGCTGCAGTAGCTTTAGCTATATGGGTTACATCCTGTACAAGATAGAAATGATGGACAGCTTCCAATGCTTAACAGCACCATTCACGCACCCAAAACCGTTAATCTTGAGCAGAGCTAAAGAAAAGAGTAGTTTGGGCATCAAGCCCTTCACAGCTTTCATGTCAAGTGAGAGAGGGAGGCTAGTGCCCTGAAAAGGTCAATGGTAGGAAAAGAAAAATGAAAGTCTTCACCTTGGCAAAAAACACAGGGGGTGGAGGGAAGGAACAGCTATGGCTACAGAGATCATTCAAATATCTACTGTTTTGGTTACACAAACGCACTATGTTCATTATATTGTTCACTGCTACAGTACTCTAAGCTATACTACCATAGCTTAGACCCGTGTTTACGAAACTTGGGTCCGTACGATACATTCTGCGGGTCCGTTTGCTCACCTACATTTCTGGTATCGTCAGTGACCTTGTAAAAAAAAAAACAGAAAAGTTGCTCCTCTCATGGTCAATTTATATATAACAAAAAAAAAGAAGAAGAAGAAAAGAACGAGCCTTCCCTAACTGCAGGTAAGCTGCTTAATTTCCACGTTCGCAGTAAGCAGCTGCTTGCCTTGAGTTTTTAGAGACAGAAAGAAGGAACAACTTCCGTAATTGCGGCTGATGCCGAGCAACTACTCACTTGCCCTGTGTTTTCTGTCTGGCAGTTAAAACTTGGAGGAAAATTTAAACAGCTGTTCTGTTCACTTCAAGTAAGGTCCTGGATTTGTTTGTTGCTGCTGACAGAAATTACTGCAGAGCTGATCCAGATGATCTTGTTGAAAGACTGGCCTAAAGGTATTTTTTTTAATTAAGTCTTAAAAATGAAGTAATGCAGTTGAGAGCATAACTGTCAACTGTGCAGATTTTCACAGAGTGTCTAGATTTTTGCCTTGTTTGATCTGTTTCTCATAAAATGGTGTATTCTGGCAAATCCCTGGTAAATCGTTGCAGACTGAAGTCAGAAAATAATGGCAGACATTTGTGCTTCAGACTTCATATCCTTCAGAAAACTTGTACTAATGCAAAACTTGTTCTATCAACTTTCTAAGTTTGAAAGAGCAACATTTAAAATGTGTCCTTAATTTTGGCCATCTGTCTCCCACCCGATTATGACACGTTTTATCCAGATTTCTTGTACTGAATAGGTTGAGAGGTATGGTGTGTGTAAGAGGGAGGGAGGCAGGTAGAGGTGTGTGTCTAAACAGGGAGGGAGGCAGGTAGGGGTTTGTGTGTAAAGACGGAGGAAGGCAGGTAGGAATGTGTGTGAAAGAGGGAATGAGGCAGCTAGGAGTGTGTGTATAAAGAGGGATGGAGGCATGTAGGGGCGTGTGTAAAGAGGGAGGGAGGGAGGCAGGTAGGGTGTGTGTGTAAGAGGGAGGAAGGCAGGTATGTAGGTGTAGGTGTGTGTGTGTGTGTGTGTGTGTAAGAGGGAGGGAGGTAGGGGTTTGTGTGTAAGACATAGGTAGCATACCCCTCAACTGTCCAGGTTTTTGCAGAATGCCCAGATTTTTGCCCCATATATTTGTCTGTTCTGTGCCACTATTTTGTTTAGCTAGCTAACCAATGTTATGACTAAAAGGTGGAATTAGTCAGATGACTTTTACTTCTGCAGAGGCTGCGCATATTGACAGAAGTTTGAGTGGCCTTTTCTGGTTGAAATGTTCTAAATTGGGCAGTTTTGTTATTACTGCTTACATGTTTTGTTTCATTGCTTACTGGAAAAATGTGCAAAACTATACATTTAAAACACACTCTACCAAGTGGTGCTGTATTATATAAGGGATATGATTTAATTATTGTATCTTAAAATTGAATTATGCAATCAGGAAGGTGAATCAAATAACTTTTGCATAGTCCTAAAAATGATGGCAAGGGGCCTATGCTTTGAAAACATCCCAAAGGTAAATTTAGTTTGCCACTGGCCAGATACATTTTCTTTGAATGCGGGTTTCAGTGCTGTTTCAGTGAATGTGAGTTTCAAAGACAAAGAAGTTTTAACCGTTTTCATTTTGAAACTGTACTGCTTTGTTTAGCTTTAGCAAATGTCTATCAGTGTTTGTGCTATAAAATTTGAAATAAAAGTTTTAAATGAAATCCAAACATCTGTAATCATTGTAGAAATAAAGCAGAAAACAGTATATACACTGAGAATTTTGAACAGTGTTTATGACAACTGGGGGGGGGGGGTATAGCCAAGTAATGGGACACTGAAATGGCTGCATGGGGGGGGGCTGAATGGGAGGGTTGGGCGGTTGATCCAAATGTATCGTATGTGCACCACCACCTATAGGGGTCTGCCAAAATATTTCCTTGATAAAAGGGGTCTTCCAGCTTGCAAAGTTTCAGAACCACTGGATTAGACTGACAGAATGGAGGAAAGATGAAGGACCATGAGACCCTTAAGAATGGTCCTAGCAACGTCTGTCCAAGACCTGGAAAAGGAAACTAATTTGTAGTGCTTGGAAAAGGTATGCCCAGAGGACCAAGTCGCTGCTTCAACAATATTTCTAGAATACAACTCTTTACAAAAAGACACAGATGAAGTCAAGGACCTGGTAGAATGAGCTTTGATCCTCTCTGTAATTGCCTTGTTGTAGTAGGTATAACAAAACTGTAATAACATGAGTCAACCACTTCTTAACAATTTATTTTGACACAGGTCGTCCTTTCGTTTAACCTTCACAGGAGATGAACAAATGAACAGAGTTTCGAAAATACTTTGTTCAGTCTAGAAAGTACCCAAGCTGTCTGTGGACATTCAATATTTGGGGTACCCTTTCTTCCTCATTTTTAGGTTCTGGAAATAAGACAGGGAGATGGACAGCTTGAATAGTTGGATACCACTTTAGGCATAAATGAAGGACTAGTTTTTAACAAAACCCTATCTTTCTGGAAAATGAGGCAAGAATGGCACCACTTGGTAGAGTGTGTTTTAAATGTATAGTTTTGCACATTTTTCCAGTAAGCAATGAAACAAAACATGTAAACCAATAATGACCACAAGAGTATGCAACTCAGCTACTCTTCTTGCAGAGGTCAGAGGAGTAACATTATTTTACAAGTTAACAAAAGTACAGTTGTGTAAAAAATTACCATAACAGTAGATGTCCTTCACTTCACTGTTGCTGTATTCTTTACATAACTGGATTCATTGCCAAGGGCAGCACATCTGGCCAGTATACCAAAGCCTTAGGAATATATACACGTGGTGTGCCACATGTATACTCCCCACTCAAGATGCAGGACATGAAGGTGACATATGGACATACAGGTCTACCTGAGATGGTCGACAAGCCATTTGATCGACTTTCATTTGGTCGACAATTCATTTGGTCGACAGGCAGATTTGCCCCGCTCCCCAATGTTGTGCGACCCTGGAGTTGATATATATAGTTAGGGGGGGTGGAGGGCGAAGCCCCCCACATAAAATTGCTTGTCGACCAAATGAACTGTCGACCAAATGAGTGTCGATCATATGGCCAGTTGACCATGTGATAGGGATCCGGACATACATACCTTAGAACTGAAAAGCCCTAGGAGGGAAGTACAGTTGTGTACACTTACCATAAATGTAGATGTTCGAGTGTATTCACTGTTGCAGTTATCACCTGTGGGTTAGCCCTGGTGTGACAGCCCTCGGCCTGCCCGAATACCAGAGTCGATGTTTTTCTGCATCGGCTGCTGTCGCTTGTTGTCTGATGTCTGGTCATCAGTGCTATAAAGCAAGACAGCCAATGCCATTACATCAGTTTTCTTGCCCTAACCAGTCAGAAGCCCCAGGAAATATGGTAAAGTGGTCCTGGTGGCAAAAAGGCACCATAAGAAGCTTATGTCTCCCTAAGGAAAGAGGATATAGGGGGAAGGAGGGAGGGAAACCAGGACTGCAACAGTGAATACACCTGAACATCTACATTTATGGCAAGTGTACACAACTGTACTATGTTCTTCATGTTTCACTGTTGCAGTCATCACCTGTGGAAGGATTCCCAAAGCTGACGAGAGGGGTGGTAGGATTAGTAAGAGACCTAGGCCTGGGTCAGCGTGCCCTGCAGAACTGCAGAGGCAAACCCTGCCCTAGCCTTAGAGAAAAGAGGTAGGTGATAATGCTTTGTAAAGGTATGGACAGAAGTCCAGGTGGCAGCTTTCAAGATGTCACTAGTGGGAACTCCTCTGAGGAATGCTGTGGAAGTGCAAGCTGCCCTAGTGGAATGGGTACAAATAAACTTAGGGATGGTTTCCCATGTAATCTTGTAGCAGAAATGGATGCAGTATGATATCCGTTTGGAAATGGTTTGCTTGGAAATGGGCTTCCCCTCTGCCCGTGGGGCAAGCTGAAAATAAGTTGGTCCATTTTCCTGAAGGCTTTAGTATGGTCTAGGTAGTATCTGAGCTATCTGTGCACATCTAGTGAGTGCAGAATTATTTCCCCCTTGTTTTGAGGGTTAGGGAAGAAGGTGGGTAGATGTATGGCCTGGTTGAGAGTCACAATATATACCACCTTGGGGATAAAGGAGGGGTTAGTCCTCAGGGAGACCCTGTCTGCATGGAAAATGATAAAGGGCTCAATGGCCATCAATGCCTGAAGTTCTGAAACCCTTCTGGCTGAGGTGATAGCTAGTAGGAAAGCAGTCTTCCAGGAGAGGTATTTCAGTTCTGCTGAAGCAGCAGGTTCAAAGGGTGGTAAGGTTAGTTTTTCCAAAACATAATTCAGGTCACAGGCTGGCGTGGGTGGCCTTCTGGGAGGTCTGATATTAGAAGCCTCTCTGAGGAATTGTTTAATCAAAGGATGTGAGAACAGCAGGAGCGGGTCTGTATCGAAATGAGCTGAAATGGCTGAGGCATGGATTTTAACAGAGGAAAAGGAGAGGCCACTACTGAGTAACTCCACTAGATAGTCCAGGATAAGAGGGATGGAAGATTGTGAGGAACTGCCCCCTATGGACTGGCTCCAGGAGCAGAATCTTTTCCATTTCCCTGTGTAATATTTTCTGGTGCTGGGCCTTCTGGCCTCTGTGATAATGTCTAGGACCTGTTTGCTTATCAGGGGTCCCTTGTTTGCTTTTAGATTATATGCCATACTGACAGTTTGAGAGTCTGTAAATCTGGGTGCAGCACCCCCCCCCCACCTGAGTCAAGAGGTCTGAGATCAGGGGAAGCTGCCTGGGAGGCTATGATGTCAGGCTGTGCAGTAAGGGGTACCAATGCTGCCTGGGCCAATTTGAAGCAATGAGGATGGCCTTGTTCTCTCCTCCCTTATCTTGATCAGTACCTTGGGAATAAGAGGCAGAGGAGGGAATGCGTACACAAAGAGGGAGTTCCAGGGGAAAGTCAAGGCATCCACCTTCCACGCTAGGTGGTGATACTCCCTGGTACAGAATTCTGTTAACTGGTGGTTGAGGTGCGAAGCAAAGAGATCCACCTCCAGAGTTCTCCACTCCTGAGTGACTTGCAAAAAGATTTTTCTGTGGAGCTGCCATTCGTGGGGGTCCAGTAAGTTTCTGCTTAAGTGGTCTACCAGGCAGTTGTTGATCCCTGTTAGGTATTGGGCTATTAGGTGTAATCTCATGGAAGAGAATGTCAGCTAGAGGTTCATAGCTAGCCTGCACAGAGGGTAAGATTGGGTCCCCCCCTGTTTGTTGATGTACCACATTACAGTGGTGTTGTCTGTTTTGATGAGGAGAACCCCTGACCTGAGATGGGGTTTGAAGGATATCAGAGCCTTTTGTACTGCCATTATTTCCTTCTGGGGATAGGAAGGCCATTTGCGATGCTGTGTCCAGCACTGCTCCCTAGAAAATGATCCTCCTGGAGGATGTTTGCTTTGATTTCTTTTCATTGATGGTAAACCCTAAGGAAGTTAGGAGGGTTTTGACAAAGAGGAGGTCCTGGAGCAGCTTTTCTTTGCATTCTGCCTGAATGAGGCAGTCGTCCAGATAAGGGTAAATATTTCTCTGTCTGTAAAATGGTATGGCCAAGGGTAAGAATTTGGTGAATACTCTGGGAGCAGTAGATAAGCCAAAGGGTAGCGCAGAGAACTGAAAGTTTTGTGAGCCTGCTCGGAAGTGCAGGAATTTCCTGCAGGATTCCCTTATGGGGATGTGGAGGTAGGCATCTTTTAGGTATAGGGTCACTAACCAGGCATTTTTTGTCAGCATAGGCAGTAGCTACTGTAAAGTTAGCATTTGAATTTGGGGATCACAAGAGAAGTGTTCAGAATGGATAGATCCGGGATGGAGTGCCAAGTGCCTTCTTTTCTGGGAACAAGGAATAGTCTGGAATAGGTTCATAGGTTCATACTAGGCTATCTGCCCTAGGGCATTTATAAGCCTAGCCAGTGTGTGTTTGGCTTTCGCCACCCATTTTAAATGAATTTTGCTATGCCCTTTTTTGAGGTTAGTATACTGTGCCTCTGTCTAACAGTGACACAGAAGTGATACCCGGGGTAAACCTACGATCTCCCATCCACTCATCAAGATTCCTCTTGAAGAGAGTCAATGAGGGACTCTGCTTAACCTGGACTGGGATTTTATTCCAGAGTGAAGGGAGCCTCTGGGTTATGAATCTGTCCTCCAGCATGTCCCAATTATTTCAGTGCTGAGGTTCAAGTCTCTCGAGCACGTAGCTCGACAGGATTTGGATTTTCTGAGGTGCAGCATGTCCATTAATTCTGGGTTGGACATGGCTTTATACATCAGGCACAGATCGCCTCTAAGCAGGCGGTATGCCACTGAGTAGAGCTGGAGTTTCTTTAACCGGGCAGCATATGGCATCTGTTTGAGCCCTTTGATCCTCTTGGTGAGGTACTTTTGGGGTCTTTCCAGTTGCTGCAGGTGTCTGGTAAGGTACATCCCAAAAGGGGCATTGTACTCAATTATGGGCCTGATGAGGGATGAGCAAAGAGGCACGGTGACCTCCCCTGATCTAGATGTGAATCCCTGCATGATTAGGTGGGCTATATAAAATGTTTTTCTAACCACTTTGGCCACGTGGTTTTCAAATGAGAGATTGCTATCAACGTGGGTCTCCAGGTCCCTAATTACTTCTTCCATACTTAATGGATTACCACCTATGTGGTAATTTGTGGGCACTTTGTTTTTGCCAAAGGGGATGACTGTACACTTTTTGGTGTTTAGCTTGAGGCCATGGCTCTGGCACCAGTTGTCTGTTTCTATGAGGCCCTTTTGTAGGATGCTTGTGTCGGCTGGAGAGTCGATTATGGCGCCTAGTTTGCAGCCATCTGCAAACTTGGTCAACCCCAGTCGTTCCGTGTTGGCCTGTACCTCCGAGAAATATATACCAAACAAGAGAGGTCCCAGGACTGAGCCTTGTGGGATGCCACTTGTAACTGGTTTGGAGTCTGACATGGCTCCAGCAATTCTAACCATGTGGGTTCTGTCCTTGAGCCAGTTTCCAACCCATCTAGTGACATAGGGGGTTTATATTTAAGCTGGTGAGCTTATCTATAATGCCCGAGTGGGGTATTGTATCGAAGGCTTTTGTGAGGTCCAGGTAGGCTATGTGGACCACCTTCCTCTCGTCAATGGCCTTGGTAACTGTTTCAAAGAAATCGACCAGGTTTAAGAGGCAGGATCTGCCCTTAACAAAGCCGAACTGGGTAGGATCCAGTGTCTGTAGGTCCCCAATATCTTTATTTATGTGGTCCATGATGATCCTTTCCATAGCTTTGCAGACCAAGCTAGTCAGGCTTATGGGGCGATAGTTTCCAGGATCCGTTGCCGCACCACCTTTGTGGAGAGGGACCACTGTTGTTGTACGCCACTCTTTGTGTACATATCCTGTAGTAAGGCTGAGACTGAACAGTAGTTTTATGTTTGGGTTTAGCTCTTCTTGGAGTTCATGTAGGACGCAGCCCAGGACACCGTCTGGTCCCATTGATGCTGTGTTTTTTGCTTTGGAGAGGGCGGCTCTTACCTGAGCATCTGAGATGTCAGGGGGGCAGCACTCTGCTGGGATATATATTTGCCCTTTTGGTGGGGAGGGGGGGGAGAAGTTTGCGCTGAACCTGTCAGCTAGGATGTTGGCAATGTCTGTGGGTTCGGTATACTTTTTGTCATTTTGGACTAATTCTGAGCATATCTGGGAATTCCCACCCAGGTTCCTAACATAACTAAAGAAAGCCTTGTGATTATCCTTAGTGTCCTGTGCAATTTTTCTTTCGAAGCTGGCCTTAGACGATTTTATGAGTGCCCGTAGAATTTTGCTAATACTGATCAGAGATGCCTTCTTTTTTTTGGGATTTTGCTCTATCATGTAGTAGCTTCCTCCTTCTGTTGTTTAGTTTGTTTATGGCTGGGGTCCACCAGACAGGACGCCTGCCTTTGGAGGATTGGGTCTTGGTTTTATTTGGGATTGCATGATCCATGCATTCCTGAAGGTGTTTTGCCTGTTTGATGTGTGGGAAGAGGTTCTACTGCCCCCTGGGATATGAGAGTTTGGACTTGTTTCAATGCCTCTGCCCACTGATTTGGAGGTAAGTGTGGGTACCCTCTTGGAATTGTGAGTTTGCTTGAAAGAGAATTTGTATCCTTGAAAAATTATCTTTAAGACCCATTGGTCTTTTGTTACAGAAAGCCAATTTTCTTTGCAGAGGGAGAGTCTTCCTCCTAGCTTTTGGTGAGTGAAAGGAGGGCAGAGGGGGGAGAGGGAATCATTGAGAGCTTTTGCCATAGAAGGATGGCTTAGAACTCCCTGCCTTTGGGGTGGAAGTGGTCCACTGTTTGGTCCTCTCTGCTAGGTGTAAGAAAGGACCAGTACTTAGAGGGGAAATTCCTGCTGAACCTAGGAGGCTGAACCTGAAAGAAATTTTTTACTGTTTGCATAGATTTTGCTTTGTCTTCCATCTTTTTAAGCACCTCTTCTGCTTTTACTCCAAACAAGCAGTCCTTATCCAAGTGTGCACTAATTCATTTAGATTCGACATGATCAGGGAGAGGTTGTTCCTTCAACCATACATGTCTCCTAATGACAGATTCTGACACTGCTGCCCTGCTTGAAGCTTCTAGTACATCATATCCACAGTGCAAAGAGTGTTTGGCCACTTGACAAGTAGAGTGCAGTAAATTTGCTAACTCTTTCGAATTGGCACAGTCAGGAAAGGTAGAAATCTTTTGCTTTAATAGTTCCAAAGTGTGTTGTTGATATTTTAACATATGGAACTGGCAGTTGAGTGCTCTGATAGCTAAGGCTGCAGAGGTGTATACTTTTTTACCCCATCTGTCCAGAGCTCAGGATTTCTTGTCAGAAGGAATAAGATTCTTTGCAGAAGTAGCCTTAGCTCCTTTAGGTCCCTGTGTAATGACCTTTGGGTCTGCAGCAAGATTTCTGTACAGGTATTTGTGAGAATCTGGTACTCTGTAATACCTGTCAGGTTTACTGGGAGCAGGTGAGAGGGCATCAGGGGCTAAGCTGGATTCATGGAAAACATCATCCACCACATGTAAGATAGGGGGGATGGCCAGGGGTCTGTGCTGGGGCAGGTCTAGAAACTCTCTTAGTCTTTTCTTAGTCTGAGGGAAGTCCTGAGATTCCCAGAGGAAATGTTCCCCGAGGGTGTGAAGGGTTCCCCAAAGGAACGGTCTTCTGGTGGGGAGGCAGAAGGGATGGATTCCTCTGCGCCTGAATCTTCATAAGCAGTAAGAGGTTGTTTTTCCTCTTCAAAATCTGAATAATCCAATTCCTCAGAATCCTGCTCTGTCATTATTTCAGGAGAAAGGTGTCTTTTCCTTTTAGAAGTTGTGGCCTGACTACCCCAGAAAAGGGAGATACGATCCTCCACCATCTTAAGCATTTGGGCCTGGAGTGGTGGAGCAGGAGTAAGATGGGGACTAGAGTTAGATTTTCTAGGAGTGGCCTAGCTTCTAGGCCTCAGAATATCCATTGGTCTGAGAGAAATGGTACTCGGATGAGAAGACACCGTTTTTTGTCAAGAATCAGTAGTGGTAAAGGCCTTCTTGGCAGCCGGTGCCTACGTTGCAGCTCTGGACCCAACCATGCCAGAGACAACCAAAGGAATACGAAGAAGATTTCTGCAGCATACCGGACTCTGAAAGGGTCTCAGTAGAGGCCTGTGTAAATATCATATCTGGCATGACAGGCTGCAAAAGTGCCTCACTGAACTCCGGAGAACTGACAACCTGCTTACTGGTAGCGTCATCGGAAGGCTAAGCCTTGTGTGGTCTGTCTCTATCTTTATCTCTTTGTTTTCTTGGAATGTCTATGGATTGTTGGCTGATGGATGCCATTTCAGAATGCAAAGACAGAAGACGAAAATACCTCTCTGCAATAAAAGCTCTACGATGAATGGTTCTCGTGTTAAAGACGGCACAGAACCGGCAAGGGGGACGTTGTGGTCTGGGCCTAAACAAGTGACACATATGAATGGAATTCTCGGTGTGAGATCTGCTTTCTACAGGTGAGACAATTGTTAACTTTTTCAGACATCAGTTAGTGCAAGAAAAAAGGATCCCCAACTGGATACTTAGCTTTAGACGTTTTCAGCTGTAATACGAGCTCTGGTAGCGACCGACGGACACACTTGCAAACTGCTTCTGCTACAGGCTCCACGGCAAGAAAGACTGATGTAATGGCATTGGCTGCATTGCTTTATAGCACTGATGACCTGACGTCAGTCAACAAGCGACAGCAGCTGACGGAGAAAAACACTGACTCTGGCATTCGGGCCGATCGAGGACTACCATAGCAGGGATAACCCACAGGAGATGACTGCAACAGTGAAACACGAAGAACATCATGTGCATTCAAAAGGAAAAAGAGGAAAAGAATTCCAGGCCAGGAAGACAGAAGGAGTAGGGCACAGCAGAAGGGGAGGAGGGAATGAGCAAATACTGCAAGAGTGAAGAGAAGGACATCTATTGTTACAGTAAGATTTTTCACAACTGCGCTATGTCCTTCCATGTCACTGTTGCAGTATTCTTTACATAAGAGAGAGTACAGATGCTCAACAGGAAACTTGGGAGGAAGAAGACACAGAGGAGCCCTCTATAAGCCCACACAGGATAGCTCTGGCACACCCAGCTCTTGCTCTAGAAACAACATCCAACTTGCAATGCTAAGTGAAGGTATGGACAAAGGTCCAAGTAGCAGCCTCAGGGATGGAACTGGTATCCAATCCTTTCAGAAAAGCACCAGAGAAATCAACAGGTCTAGTAGAATGAGCCTTAACAGAGGTACAAAGATATTTACCATGAAATGAATAATAAAAAGAAATGGAGTTCGAGATCCAAGAAGATAAGGTTTGCTTAGAAACAGCCAAACCTAGAGACCTGGGATGAAAGGAAACAAAAAGTTGTTCAGACTTGCGAATAGCCTTAGTCTTACAAAAATTATATTTGTACTGTCTATGCAAATCTAAAGTGTGAAGTACTGTCTCACTAGCAGATTGCAGGGATGGAAAAAAGGAGGACAAATTAACTGAGTGATTAAGAGACAATTCATTAACCACCTTGGACATAAAAGAAAGATTAGTACAGAGACACACTGTCCCTATGAAAAAACAAGAAATAAGGAACAGCCATAAAAGTCTTTAGTTCAGAAACTATCTGAAGTAAGGGCCAAAAGAAGAACAGTCTTCCAAATACAAAGTTGTAAAGAAGCTGAAGCTGCAGCCTCAAAAGGAGCCCAGGTCAATTTCTCAAGTTCAAAACTGAGGTCCCAGGAGGATGGAATAGGCTTCCCATTAGGCCTGATATGAAGGACGCCTTTAAGAAATTGTTTGACCTCAAACTTACAGATAAGAGGAGAAGTCAATGGCAGACAAGTAGAAATAGCTGAAAGGTGAGCGTTAACCAAAGAATATGCTAACCCAGCATGCAGCAATTCACACAAATAAGACAGAACTAATGGAATCCCCACAGAATATGGATCCTGGTTACAAGAAAGGCACCAGACAGAGAATCTCTTCCATTTAGACAAATATGATTTCCTGGGAGCGGGTTTCTTGGCCTCCTGCAAAACCCTAAGCACATCCTCAAAAAAAAGGTGCCTAAAGGGATCAAAATTCTATCACCCACATTGGCAATCGAAGAGTGGACAAGTAACTATGGACAGACTCCTTGTCTTGTGTGAGAAGGCCATCCCTGTGAGGTAACCTATTGTGACTGCCCCTGGCTAGGTGAAGAAGAAGGGGGAACCAATGCTGTCTGGGCCAAAAGGGAGTCATCAGCAGGATTTTGGGGGAGTCTTGCTTGATCTTGAGCAGGACACTCGGAATTAGGGGAAGGAGTAGAGAAACATCCTCTTCCAAGGAAAAGATAGAGCTTCCATCTTCCAAAACAGAGGACTTGGCACTCTGGCACAAAAGAGAGAAAGTTGTCTGTTGAAAGGGGAGACAAAAAGATCTACCTGTGGAGTACCCCACTGATGGACAATGTCCAGAAACAAAGCTCTTTAAAGCATCCATTTGTGAGCCTGGGTACTGGACATGCTCAAAGAGTCTGCTTCTATATTTTTTCTGAAGGAATGCAGACAGCCTGAAGAATCATTTGATATTGGACAGCAAGATCCCAGAGATGAAGAGCAAGTCTACAAAGAAGGTAGGACCATGTCCCCCCAGTTGTCGATATGCCATATCACTCTGGTGTTGTCTTTGAAGATTTGACAGGCTCTTTAAGAAAGATGGAATAAAAAGTCTGAAGAGCTAAAAACAGAGCTCTCATCTCCTTTATGTTGATGTGATCTAACCTCTGATGAGGAGGTCAGAGATCCTGAACCTTGAGTGAACCAAAGGAAGCTCCCCATTCCTGTCCGAAGCATCTGAAAAAAGTTCCTGAGATCAGACTGAGGGTTGAAAAGTAATTATTGGGTTGAGAGAAAGCTGATGAATCCACCACTGAAGCTCCAGTCTGAGGCATGAAAGAAAAGGAACTAGAAATTCCAGTGGATGACAGTGTTGAAGACACACTGACTTTAAGAACCATTGTAGTTTTCTCATATGAAGTCAGGCTAGAGGCAGCATAGGAATGGTGGAGGCCATATCCTAGAAATGTAAGAAAATCACTGGCTGTAACTGAAGTCAGAGGAAGAAGACACTGAAAAAAGGTGATTAGAGAGAAAGACTTTGGTGGAGGCAGGGATGCCAGCATAGGAATGGTCTTGATCCTGCAACCAAGAAAAACATGATCCTGAAAAGCAACCAGGACTGATTTCCGTTTAATGTAAACCCTAGGCTTTGTTAGAGGCAACCTGTAAACTACATATGCTGATGCAAGACCTTAGGGGATAAAGCCTGAATGAGCAGGTCATCCAGATAAGAAAAGATATGAACCCCTCTCATCCTGCAAAAGACAATGAAAGGAAGGAGGCATTTGGTAAAATTCTCTTGAGGTAGTATAGAGGCCAAAATGTAAAGGAGAGAACTGAAAATGTAAAGAACAGAGAGACATAAAAACTTCTTGAAAAGGGTATGAAAGGGGGTGAATTGGGATGTGAAGATAAGCATCCTTGAGGTACTGGGGTACTAAAGAAGAAAAGGGAACAGGATTTGAAGGGACAATATCTGAAATGAAGGGGACCTTCAGAAAGGTGTTGAGCCGGGAAAGAACCAGATACATCCTGGAATAAAACCCCTTTCCTTCATGGTCACGGGGCAAGACTTGAATGGTGCCCTGTGCCAGAAGTTCTGAAGCAATTCTGCAAAGAAAGGAAGCTGTTGCTGAGGAGTTTGAGGGATGTCCAGAAAAGGAGGAAGGCATTTTCACACCATAAAATATCTTTGGCAGTTGATGGACAGAACTCAAGAGTCTTGAATGACCTTAACCAATTGGGAAGGGGCAGTGAAATATGAAGGGATGAGGGAACTTGAGTCAAGGAAAGTGGAAGTAAACTGACAGATAGAACCTGGTTTGTCTTGAAAAGCAGGCTTCTGAAACGTAGGAATCTGAGTAGACTTAGAGGAAGGTACATGCCTAGAACCCTTCTTGCCTTTAGGCGGAAGGCAAGGCTGTCTACGTACAAAAGCATATTTGGATGGATAATTCCTCTGGAACTTAAGGAAAGGAGACACAAAAATATGTTTCAAATCCTGCATGGCCTTGCCTTTATCCTGGAGGAAGTTAAAAACTGAGCAGCAGCAGCACCAAAAAGGTTCTTATTATCAAGAGGAGCATCCAACAATTTTTAGCCTTCATAACATCAGGTAAGGGCTGGAGATGAAGCCAAGAATAATATCTCAAAATATAACTAAATGCATCAGCTGCATCATAACTACATTTAATAGAGTGGTGAGCCACTTGAGAGGTAGAACCCAGTAGAGGAAGGGCTAAGACCTTCGCTTCTATATCAGGGAGGTCAGAGATAGCCTGAGAAGCTTAGAAAATAGGGGCTAAAACATACCTGTAATATATGGGTCTGGTAACTAATAGCCCGAAAAGCCAGGGTGGCAGCAGAATATACCTTTTGCCTAAATGTTCCAAAGCTGTGCTGTCCTTGTCCGAAGGACGTAGTTTAGTAGAACATAAAAGTTTAGAAGGTTTGTCAGGTGAGACAGACAATACAGAAGGACATTTGTACAACAACTTATAATCATGAGGCACTTTGTAAAATCTATCAGGCTTCTTTGGGGTTGAAGATGAGTATAACATGCCACAGAGGCTACTGAAAAGGCATCTAGAAGGGCAGCCAAGACTGGAGGTACAGCAGAGGTCTTAGGAGACTCCATCTGGAGGATTTCATAATACTTCTATTGAAAATCAAAAACCTAAGAACAGTCACATTTGAAAAATTCCATGATGTAAGAAATAATGTCGCAAAGGAGAGTTCTTCCAAGAGAGACTAAAAACAACTAAACAAATAAAATAAAAAAATTAAATAACAAACAACAGGCCACAAACCAAGAAGTATAATTACAAAGGGAAGGAGATACTCATGCAGAAAAGACCAATACTGTGCAAAAAATATTTACAAGCAGATACAATAGGAAAACCCAGTGGATTGCTTAAACTTTTGTGGATTTTAGACAAACAATAAAAGCTATCAATATTACAACCATAAACTCCAAACTTTTTCCCAATATCTTCTTTCATAAAGTAACCCAATCTATACCCTTTATCAACTAATTTTTAATATTGTAGCAAAGCCTCATTATACAGCCCAAGGGTGTCTGGTTCAAGCAGACACTAAAATCAGCACCTGTTGCCCCTGCCCAAAGAGGGACACAGGTGGAACAGCTGGGGCGAATTTCCGGTTACTCATCCAATTGTCCAAATTATACTTAAAGGCCAATGAGGGGCTTTGCTTAACATAAACAGGAAGCTTGTTCCAAAGGTGGGGTGACCTCTCTAAGACAAACCTTTCTCTCCGGCAAGTTCTTTTGATATCACATACCAGGTTAAGGACCTTTGAGTGAGTGACCCATGTACCATTTGACATGCGAATGTGCAGCATTTCCATTAAACTGGGTCAGAGACTGCTCTATATGCAGGCACAGGTCACTTCTGAGCAGTCTGTTGTATGACACAGAGCAAAGTGACAATGATTTCAATCTGTCCGCATAAGACAGATCTTAAAGACTCTGCATTTTCTTTGTAAGGAACCTTTGTGGTGTCTCCAATTGCTGCAGGTGTTTTGAAAGGAACATACCAAACGGAGTGTTGTACTCTTATTATTGGCCTGATAATGGAAGAGTACAGGGGGGGTATAACCTCTTTGTTTCTGGAGGCAATGCCCTTACTTATCAGATGAGCAATATAAAATGCACTTCTTACCACTGAAGGTTGCTGTCTACCTGTCTGCCCAGATCTCTTACCACTGACTGCATGCATAGGGTATAGGTATTGATGTGATAGTTTGGAGGAACATCTCCCTTGCCGAAAGGGATGATAATGGATTTTTTTACATTACATTGAAGACCATGACTTTGGCACCAGGCATTGGTCTGGGTAAGACCTTCTTGCAGGATGTTGACATTGCTAGTTCCAATGATCACTCCCAGTGTGCAGTCATCATAAAACTTTGTCAACCTCAGTTCTTTACTTTTAGCCTGTACTTTGGAGAAGTAGATTCTGAACAGTAGGGTCCCAGAACCGATACCTGTGGAACACCGCTGGTTACAGGTCTGCTGGAGGAAGGGGAGCCCCCTATTTTGACCATATGAGTTCTATCAGCCAGTTTGCAACCCACCTGACAATATATGGGTTGATACCCAGCTGGGTAAGTTTATCAATGATATCTGAGTTCGGGATTGTGTTAAAGGCCTTGGCTAAGTCTAGGTAGGCCATATACACAGATTTGCCCTCATCTAGGGATTTGGTGACTGTCTCAAAGACATCCACCAAGTTCAACAGGCATGATCTCCCCTTGACAAAGCCAAACTGGGAGGGGTCAAGTGTTTGGAGATTTCCTATATCTTTGTTAATAAGGTCTATGCTGATTCATTCCATGGCTGGTCAGGCTAATGGGTCTTTAGTTCCTGGGATTAGTGGATGCACCCCTTTTGTGCAAAGGGATGATAGTAGTTGTTTTCCATTCTGCTGGGACAAAGCCAGTGCTTAGACTGTGACTGAAAAGCATGCCCAATGGTGATAATAATTCCTGTTTTAACCCATGTAGAACACAGCCCAGGATGATGTCTGGTCCCATAGAGACTGTGTTTTTTGGCCTTGGACAGGGTATTTAAGACCTGCTCCTTGGAGATACTAGGTGGGGGACAGGTGTTAGGGATACTTTGGGGTATATGTGGCAGGGAGAGGGGAGTGAAGTTTTCACTGAACCTTTCAGCCAGCAGGTTTGCTATATCCACAGCTTCTGTATATGTAGTACCATTAACTAAGAGTTCAGCACAAATCTGGGCCTTACCGTTGAAGTTACAGATGTAACTAAAGAATGCCTTGTGGTTATCCTTAGTTTGGGAAGCTAATTTGGATTTGTAGTTAGTTTTGGAGGACTTCACTAGGAATCTTATTTGCTTGTTTAAGTTGGGGTGGGAGTGTTTCAGGTTTTGAGATTGTTCCTTCCTACTCTTAGACAGCAATATCTTTCTCCTGTTGTATAGCTTATTAATGGCAGTGGTCCACCAAGCAGGTTTGTTTATCCTCGAAGATCTTGCTTTGGTTCTATCAGGTATGACAAAGTCAATACAATTTATAAATTAATAAATTATATAACAATATAAAGCACTGATGTACAACTCAGCATAAGTGTCTGTTCCATCAGTGGGGGCAAGGGCTATGAACCTATTATGCTGCCATGTAAGAGGCTGTAACTGGCCTTGTCTAGTTGTTGCTGGTGGGGGGGGCTTGTGTTATAGTTTCTTCTAGTGAGACTGATTTGTGGTCAGATCTCACCAGAGATGGCCACACACTGGGGATGGTACAGCAGTCCCCCATGTTGGTAAGCACAAGATCCAGAGTGTTTGATCCCCTTATGGGTGGGTCGACCAGTTGGTCTAGGGCATTGGAGTTAATGAAGTCCGGGAACCTTTGGGCAAGTGAGTTAGAACATGTATAATTTATGCAGTCAATGGATGGGTAATTAAAGTCACCGCAAACCAGTGTGTTTGGTTCTATCTTGTTTGACTCAAGTAGATCCAAGTAGGCTGAGTGGATGCCCTGATTCATGGAGGGGGTCCTATAGCTGGCAATGACCTGAAGAATGGTCTTACCTACAGTCAATTGCATCTGAAGTAATTCAAAGGAATCATGCTGTTTAACCAATCTAAAGATGTATTTATCTTTAATGAATATTGATACACCACCTCCTTTAGTTCTCATGCCTTCAGTTTGTGGTCTGAACATATGGAAGGAAATGCAACCTGGTATAGCCGGGGTGCTCTCTGCAGACTTAAACCAGGTGTCACTGACTGCACATATATCAGCATCTTCCAAGGTCAGGACAGCTTCCAGTGAGTGCAGTTTCTGGTTTAGCCTCCTAGCATTTAGCAGCATAACCCTGAAGTTGTTTTAGAGGGTATTTTTACATCGGAAATTTTGTTCTTGTGACATTGCCTAAAAAAAGGCACTACGAGGGTGGTAAGAGCCTGAGCCAATAACCAAAATCCTAGGAGTGACAGATGAAGACCATCTCTGGCAAAGCATTGAGGTCTGTCGACCATGTCATCCCAGGCAGATACTGGATCCCCTTTGAATGACACCAGAAACTAAGCTAATTGTTGAAGCCAATCATTTTTTGTTTGTACTGAGATATCATCCTAAGAGAAAGTAAAATGGTGCTTAAGGCTAGAGACATACCTACCTGAGACACATAATTAGAGATCTTAGACATCTCTCTCTTCATATAGACCAGTGAGGTACATTTCAAGTCATTCACACCAATATGGACTATGATGGATTCATAACAGTGCCTTTTAATGGCAGACTTGAGTACGTGTGTGATGTGGCAGATCCTGCCACCTGACAGACAGCTGACCATGATGTTTTCCTTATCCAACCTGGTGAGAGGGACACCTGTGTATCTCACAGTTGAATCACCTATGACCAAGATGTTTGTTTTTGTGTTATGCCTTAGGGGCTTGACTGGTGAGACACTGGTGTCTAATATATTATGTGTACTATGTTCTTCACAGGATGTATTATGTGAATCGTACTTATGTTTGGAAGGTCCCTGATGTTTAGGTAAGTTTCTTGTAAAGACCTCTGCATATTGAGGTTTATGTGTTGTTGGTTTGGTAGGTGCTTGAGGTGAGGTGTGCATGCTGACAACCTGCTTAGTATCAGGCAAACTGACTGGTGAATGAGAGTGCCTGGATTCTAGTTTCTTGATATAGATGCATCTCTCACATAATGAATTTGTGTGGACTAGAAGAAGTGATTTGTCAGTGTACATGAGGCAATTGCTACATTGCCTCCAGATGCCCATGTCGAGCAGGCTGGCTGGAGAAACTGTGGGAAATTGTCTCTCCATAACGCTAAGTAAGTTGATGTCATCAGAAAACAGGGAGAGGACAAGCAGGATCAGGTAAAACAGAGGACAAGAGAAGTGGAGAAAAAAATATGAAGGGCTAGTAGGTAGAATCTGTGTTTGTACCTCAGGAGCTTCGCTGAATGTATCACCTGTTGAGGGACAATCACGAGAGTTCACTGATGGAGCACCAGCAAAGTACTAAGGGAAAATGTGCAGGTAGAAGTGTTTGCATCTATAACAGCCAATGGTGCCCACCGCAGCTCGGCAGTACATGATGCGCAAACAAGTGCAAACCCACTGCTTATGTAGCAAATGAGAGCAAACTGATTTAAACAAATGAAATAATAAAAAAGCTCAAAACTGAGCCCTGTTCCAGCAACCTTCAATCAAATGAGTTCTAACTACACACCCCTGCCACTAGGGTGCAGGGGAACCCTCTCCATCAAAAGATGGCCTGGTGTAGTGCTCAAGTTATGCAAAGAGAACTAGATTCAGCAGGTCTGAATCTAGTCTATGCTACAGCAAACAAAGTGCAAAAATTTCAGAAAAAAAAAAAACAGTTAAAATAAGCAAGCACAATAAACATCCAACCAGCAACTCCCAGCTCAGAAGGGCAGAGGCTACCCTCTCCAACCACAAGAGTATAGACCACAAACCTTTTTAATGTAAAATAACTGGCCTGAAGCCCAAGAGCTTAAACCAAAACTAAGAGGTTTAGAATAACAGTTACAATTTAATCAGGCTACTAACAAGCAGTAATAAATGCAGCAGAATAAATGCAACTGAACACTTTAGGAACAAGCAACAAATGCAAAATAAAGTACTAAAATAGGAAGAAAACACTAATACAGTAAAAGCAGCTGAATAAAAATGCACTTTTTTAAGTTAAGTGGGAGGGGAGTAAACAAAATATAATTCAAGTTTAAGAAACTAAGGGGGTGGGCTTTCCCAAATGATCTTTCTGTACTCAGTAGAAGGAGCTGATGAGATGGGACCAGGAGGATTGTCCAAAATCAGATTTATAGTAGGGGCGGGCAACTCAAAAGCAACCAAATTTAAGAATACAACAGTTGAGCGGACGGGTGGGTAAAAATAAAATGCAGACTGAGATCAGCAATATTCAGGCAGAATACAGCAAAGAAACCCTCCAGCTAAATAGAAATATTTTCTAGTTAAATGAGGAATGCTATTTCTCAGCTCCTTCCTCTAATTAGCTGATGTTATTCACTGTTTGCAAAATAATTCTTTGCTAACTTTTCTAACTGACATTAGCCAAGACCTCTTAAAACTCCAAAACAAAAAACTTAAAACAAAACAAATGTAATACAAGAATAAAATACAAAATAGAAATAACCAAAGCTTAAATGAAAAACTTCAATTCAAAATAAAATGCAGACAGAGGTCAGAATACTCAGACATAGTACAGCAAGCAAGCCAAAGAAGCACCTTGCACCAACAATTTAACATATTGGTTCTCCAGGCAAATTGACAAAGAGGAGAGATGACTATGAAGGGTCTTATGGACAAACATTTGGCAGACAGAACACTGCATATTTTCGTGAGAAGCACCCAAACAAAAGAGACACTGCTCATGATAATGTTTATGGGGAATCTGCCTCCCTAACTGACATTCTCCCATTCTGAATGACATGTAAACTCACAATAAAAGTGGAAAATAGATAAGAAGGGAACCCAGCAGGGCATTTATCTGAAACATAACTCAGTAACCAGCACAGAAGAAGGAGCATTCAGAACAACAATCAGTGATGGCATTCAGACTGGTGGCAAAGTAGTTCTGAGATATGTACATCCCTATGTCATCTTTATGCCCTACGCCTTAAGCAGAAAGCATATGCATGACATACAATGGCTATATATTCCTAAAGCTTTGGTATACTGGCCATATGTTGGGCTTCTCTTGGAAGGGAATCCCCTTATGTAAAGAATTTTGCAAGAGTAATTTGGAAGGACATCTTCACGTCACCCTAATGAGCTGGTTCAAACAGAGCAACGGTTAGCTCTTCCAAATAAAGAATCCAAGGAGGAGCCACCTGTCTTCTAGGAGGCTTGTTATGCAATGCCCTTTCAAAAACATTTTTGCATGTTATTGGATTGAAAAACAGGCCTGAAGCCCAAGAGCTTAAACCAAAACTAAGAGGTTTAGAATAACAGTTACAATTTAATCAGGCTACTAGCAAGCAGTAATAAATGCAGCAGAATAAATGCAATTGAACACTTTTAGGAACAAGCAACAAACACAAAATAAAGTAATAAAATAGGAAGAAAACACTAATACAGTAAAAACAGCTGAATAAAAATGCACTTTTTTAAGTTAAGTGGGAGGGGAGTAAACAGAAGATAATTCAAGTTTAAGAAACTAAGGGGATTTCCCAAATGATCTCTCTGTACTCAGTAGAATGAGCTGATGAGATGGGACTGGGAGATTGTCCAAAATCTGATTTATAGTAGGGGCGGGCAACATAAAAGCAACCAAGTTTAAGAATACAACAGTTGAGCGGGCAGGTGGGTGGGTGGGAAAAATAAAATGCAAACTGAGATCAGCAATATTCAGGCAGAGTACAGCAAACAAACCCTCCAGCTAAATAGAAATATTTTCTAGTTAAATGAGGAATGCTATTTCTCAGCTACTTCCTCTAATTAGCTGATGTTATTCACTGTTTGCAAAATATTCTTTGCTAACTTTTCTGACACTAGCCAAGACCTCTTAAAACTCCAACAGAACAGAAAACTTAAAACAAAACAAATGTAATACAAGAATAAGATACAAAATAGAAATAACCAAAGCTTAAATAAAAACTTCAATTCAAAATAAAATGCAGACAGAGGTCAGAATATTCAGACATAGTAGAGCAAGCAAGCCAAAGACGCACCTTGCACCAACAATTTAACATGTTGGTTCTCCAAGTAAATTGACAAAGAGGAGAGATGACTATGAAGGGTCTTAAGGACAAACATTTGGCAGATAGAACACTGCATATTTTTGTGAGAAGCACCCAAATAAAAGAGACACTGCTCATGATGATCTTTATGAGGAATCTGCCTCCCTAACTGACATTCTCCCTTTCTGAATGACATGTAAACTCTCAATAAAAGTGGAAAATAGATAAGAAGGGAACCCAGCAGGGCATTTATCTGAAACATAACTCAGTAACCAGCACAGAAGAAGGAGCATTCAGAATAACAATCAATGATGGCATTCAGACTGGTGGCAAAGTAGTTCTGTGATATGTACATCCATATGTCATCTTTATGCCCTACGCCTTAAGCAGAAAGCAAATGCATGATGTACAATGGCTATATATTCCTAAGGCTTTGGTATACTGGCCATATGTTGGGCTTCTCTTGGGAGGGAATCCCCTTATGTAAAGAATTTTGCAAGAGTAATTTGGAAGGACATCTTCAAGTCACCCTAATGAGCTGGTTCAAACAGAGCAATGGTTAGCTCTTCCAAATAAAGAATCCAAGGAGGAGCCACCTGTCTTCTAGGAGGCTTGTTATGCAATGCCCTTTCAAAAACATTTTCGCATGGTAGTGCATTGAAAAACAGGGATCCATGTGCAGACATACTGAAACAGATGAGAAATGAAACTTGAAAGAGGAGTAAGAAAGTTCAGAGGACAGTAACTCACTCAAATAATATAAAACTAGAGAAACACTAGCCCTGATATGGGTGTGGATTGTTGTCTTGGCACCAAATAGAAAATATTTCCCATTTACTAATATGTAGTGTTCTAATAGAAGGTTTTCTTGCTTCCTTTAATACCTTCTGCACATCCTCAGAAAACAGATACCGAAAAGGTATTAAGATTATATCATGCACGCAGTTAGTTGCAGTTGTTTATGATGAAGATGATTCAAACACCTCTTGCCCTGTGTGAGTAGGTCCAGTCTGTAAGGAAGCTTTTGATAATTGCCCTTGGCCATTTTTAACAGAGTGAGAACCTTTGTTGTCTTGGCCAGAAGGGAGTCACCGCAAGGATCTTTGAAGACTGAATCTTCTGAATAACCCTGGACACTAGTGAAAAGGGGTAGAGAAGTAGACAAGAACAATCCTGTCCAAGGAAGAGAAAAAAACATATTTTTCCAGGGCTTCTTGCATGGAGTCCTGGAGCAGAATTTTAAGAAATGATTGTTGTGAGTAGGGTTGCCAACTGTCCAGAATTAAGGGACACTGTGCAAAAAAATGGAAAGGACAGCATATTGTCCAAAAAAAGTGGTTAATTTTCTTTTAATTTAAAAAAAAAATTACTTTTTTTTAAGGGGGTTCTTCTTTAAGAACACCCTTTGCTTCCAGTCTCGCACAGACGCAGAAGATGAAAATAGTCTTCTGTGTCTGTGTGACTGATTGTTTACTTCTTTGTCTTCTGTGTGCATGGAATTTGAATTCTTGAAGACATTTGAATTGTGAAGTGGATCACAAATGGACATGTTTCAAATATGGTTCAGGTATTTATGAAATGTTGCAGTTTTACCTACATAGTCCACAGTCTGTTTTCATATATAGAGGAAGTAAAACATGGAATTCCTAGCTATACAGTAATATTTCAAAGTACTATTATTGGATATTAAGTAGCTATGTTGGCAGCTAAAGTTTCAAGCAATAAAGATGCTAGGTCTGAAGGACACCATGAATATTAAATGCATTTTGAAACAGAAGGCTATTAAATTATGATACTGTTTTAGTTACAATGCTGTTTTACTCATGTTTTCACTAAGTAATTAAGTAGAATATTTTTGTTGCACTTGATTATGCATTTCAGTATTACTGGTGGGGACTTAATCATTTAATGTGATCAAAGTAGACTTTTAAATGTTTCTTTTAGTGGGTGAATTTATTTCTGGTGACAGATGTAGTCACAGACTTCTGACAAATATTAGTAACTGGTGCTATACAAATGTAATGTATCCAAATGTACAAGTGTGACAAGCCTGAGGATGCTGTTGTACTGATCAAATCTAGTTATATCAAATACTGGAAGACAATTTAAGCACACCCTCTCTCTATAAAGATGATGGTTGCCAAACCAGTATTCAGTGGGATCATGTCAGAAGACCATATGATCAATGTGCACATTCATGTATCTGATTTTATAACTGCCTTATAAACCTTAGAGTACCACATACACAGGATACTGCATATTATGTAATGGAAGGGTCCCCCATGTTTTTGTTGAATGCCGTTTCTTCAACAAACACAGGGGTGTAAGTTTACTGTCAATGGTATGGATAACCACATGGTAGAAATGTTGATATTGTGTAATGTCGAGATAGGTAAATGAGGTTGGAGGTGTGAGTGTTTCTGCATGTGTAAGTCAGGTAGGGTTAGGATCGGGGATGAGTAAAGGATAGGCGTTATATATTTGTGTGCGAGTTTGTGTATTTTAGGGTTAGCATCAGGGGTTAAGTTAGGGGATAAGATATAGTATTGTTTGTGCGTCCAAGTGTGTCTTGTGTAGTGGCAGTGTTATGGGATAGATTTACATGAAGGGGAGGTGTAAAGCTAAGGATGAGGAAAGAAGCAGCATTACAGGGTTAGCACCCATTACTAAAGTGGTACAGGGGGGCAAAGCTGAGTACATAACTCACATGAGATTCCCATGCTTTCATATGACACTGTAACTAGTTTCTTCCATAAACAAACATAATTTAGTTATTGTATATTGCTGCTTATATAGCTCTATACATTAGATATAAGGTTCATTTCTGTGCATGTTAAACCAGTTGTAAATGCACTATATGTAACACTGCTGTCAACATTCTTTTGAATCTGCTTATTTAGCCTGGGGTATGGTTGAGAAGGATTCTCAGACCAGTTTACTGACCTGTGTAACTTGTTAACTTGGCATACTAATTCACATGCAGACATAATATACTGTGGTTAACATGTTTATATTTGTGTGCTTTTCTATGTGGCCACCCGGGTTGTTCCCCTTCATGGTACTTTCTTGATATTCATATTGAGTAGGACTGATGTTCCAGATCTGACACAATGGAGTGAAAAATATGGTCTCACTATACTAAGACACCATTGTTGCAGGTCTGGACTTTCTGTGGTCTAAAAGAATTTATATGTTGGTAGAAACACCAGCATTTCATCATTAAAAATCAGACTTATTAGTTCACTTTAAGTGCTCTGATTCTGTGTGTGTGTGTGTGTGTGTGTGTGTGCGTGTGTGTGTGTGTGTGTGTGTGTGTGTGTGTGTGTGTGTGTGTGTGTGTGTGTGTGTGTGTGTGTGTCTCTCTCTCTCTCTCTATATATATATACATACATATACATATACATATATATATATATATATATATATATATATATATATATATATATTCTTTAACTTGGGTTTAGCTCTTGAAGGCATAGGTTCACCTCTTAACTCCTTCATACCTGTGCTAACATCCATTATACAGATGGCTATTTTTTCAGGAGCAGGTATACTGAAAAGTGCAGAATTGCTCAGTACTTGGCACAGTGGCATTGTTCTGTAAATATGAAGCAGTGCCCAGGCATAGTATTACTCTACTAAGTTTTCAGTGAAGCTGTCATTGCCTAGACTGCATTAAACTAGAGTTCAGCATATTTTTTTAGCTGGTCAAATTTCTGTAACTTCTGTTCATTCCTATGTGAAGTTGTTGTTTGTCTTTCGGCTTTTTCCTGGTAAGGGGTCGCCACAGCGGAACTCCGGTCCGCAAATGATTGGCAGTAGATTTTTACGAAATGCCGAGGTGTCAGCTCGACGCCCAACCTTCAACGAAGGCACGCCCATTTACGCACGCATGTCTTTCAAACGCTACACAGCTGTGGGGGGGATATGCAGACTCCACACAGAAGGCACTCCCAAGCCCAGCCTATAATCGAATGGGAGAACCTCTTGCTGTGAGGTAACAATGCTACCGCCGTACCACCATGGCATACATTCCTATGTGAAGTGCTAAACGTTCAATAATTGCCTGGCAGACAGCTTTATCATTAGACCGATTTTTAGCATTTAAGGAGCTGTATAAATGGCTAATACATACATTTGCTTTCAATCTATTTGTTTTTCAAGGTGAAGGGGAATATTGTGCTAAGATCTCAGTTGGTACATTGTTTGTATTAGATATCTCTCTTTCTGGATGCTTATTAAGAAATCTAGAAATATACACTATCCTGCAATCGGAGGGAAGCAGAGCACACCAAAAAAGCTATCTTTCATCACTGCTACTGAACCAGAAACTTGAGTTGCATTGTAAATACTCAGCACTGAAAAATTTTGCTTTCTAGCAGAAGCTTTTTTGAATCACTTTGTGACAACAGCTGGCAAAGATGCTCGGTATTTGAGGCATTTTATGGAAACTAACAAATGGAATGAAAAAAATTGCATTATATGTACTGTGCTGAATCCTGTTGTTGTACTTAATTCTTTTGTTTAAAATAAAACTAAATCATGCAAGTACTGTGCTTATCAGACTTGAATTTCAGCGTGCAGCTAAACAAGATTTTCTCCAGGATGGTGGATTATCTTTTATCTATACCATCAAGCACTTCCTCTGCAGACATCAATATTTCTTATGAACTTAATGAACCTGTTTTCCGTTTGCCATCCATTCCTTATTGCAATATTACCAGCTTACCATTTTTTTAGTGTAAGATAGGCAATTTATTCTTCAAGGGCAGCAGGCACTGAATTTGTAGACGAAACACTGAAATGTAAAGTTGTTTTGCAAGCAGCAACCTCTTCATTAGTTACAGATCTCTTTAATGTGGAATGATTCAGATAACTTTAACCTCTGCAGAGATTGTGCATACTGACTGATATTGGTGGATTGTAATGACAAAAGTTTGAGTGGCCTTTTATGGTGGAAATGTTCTGTATTGGGCAGTTTTATCATTATTGCTTCATATGCTTTGTTTCATTGCTCATGTGGAGTCTTGACAGAGGAATCGAGACTTGTAGATGTCATGAGACCCAAAATCCTGAGAAATTCCCAGGATGAGATGGAAATCTGAGTGGAGAAACTCGGAATACACCTAGATATAGATCTAATTTTTCTTGTGGAAGAAAAGCTCTTTGAACCAAGTTAATAAGGAGACACCCCAGTAAAACAAATCTGTGAGCAGGAGTTAAACAAGACTTCTGTATGTTTTCTTGGAACACCATCTATGTAGGAGATCTCTCCCACAATATAATATTTCTGACACTTTGAAAAATACTCTGCAAAGCTTAGCAATTCAGCTAAATAAGAAACATGAGAATAACTTGCAGTCTGCAATAGGCTAACATTGGAACTATCCACTTTATAAATACCCTTGGAGCAGCAGATATGCCAAAAGGCAATGTAAAAAACTTATGATATGATACAAACATGGAAAACTAAAAAACATCAAAATTGGTATCTATAGGAATATGGTAATAATTATCTTTTAAATCTAAGGTCATCATAAAACTCATATGGGGAATGAAATATAACAAGTTGTGAAGCAAAAGATTTTGAACTTGGGCAGCATCACAAACTGGTTTAGACAGGAAAGATACAGAACTGATCTCTACAAATCTTCTTTCTTTAGCAACAGAACCATTCTTGAATTAATCCTTTCTCCTAGTTGAGGAGGAGAGGGCACTTCCTTCACCCCTGATTCAGCAGATGCTGAATGACAGGAAGGAAAAGTAGATGTGGATCTGACAGTTGAGGCTTAAAAAAGGATGGAGAGATTCCCACTGCTATCTGTAACGTTGACAGTATCTGTTGCCAAAGAAATAAATGGAAGTTCTGACTTTCTAGAATGATTAAAGGTTTGTCAGGGTGGGAAAGAGGAGGGGAGGGGAGCCTTGCAGACAGTCATCAAGACTTATTACACTGTCATTCTGGGGTATTCCTCCTTTATTTTCGGATCTTCCCTACAGTTGCTTTTTAAAATTTTGCTTACGCCCAGCTTGCTGTGTTTGCTTATTTTGCTTTCTGAAAGACTGTGGTGGTAGCATTAAACCCCTTGACAAACTTGGAGAAGGAAGACTGAACAATATAAGAAATTCCTTGAATCAGCTTATCTCTCTCATCACACTTTTTAAGGAAATCTGCAACAGATGATCCAAAAACTTAACTCTCTAAGGGGAGAATTCAAATTTTCATCTTTAACATAATCAGGAAGGTTTTGAGTATGCAACCAAGCAAACCTTCTCACAACAGTTTCAGTAGAAGCAACCCTGGAAATTGCATCAGCAGAACCATAACAACATTTCTAACACTGGGTAGCAACTTGAGACACAGAACAATCAGATTACACAAATAATTTTTTTCATCAGATTAGGAATCAGATGACATAATATTCCTCATGTTTTGAAAAGAAGCAAGCATGAACTTTGATGCATGAACTTGACAGATGAGAATACTAAACATAACTGCTGCAGAAGAATACACTTTTCCCAAATGAATCAAAAGCTTTCACATCCTTGTCAGAAGGGAGAAATTGTTATTAACCAGGTGTTTAACAGCAGCAGCAAGAGTGATCAAAGAAACTGCTATATCTGAACTGTTTATAGTATATAAAAATGTAAAACACTGAGGAACTTGATACAATCCATCTCCTTTCTTGGGAGCAGCAGGCTGGCTGTAAGGCAAATTGTGGGCTTTAAAAATACATCCTCAAATGCTGAAATAATAAGAGGAAGGTACAGTTGTGTAAGTAAACTTACCATAACAGTAGATGTTCAAATAATCACTGGCAAGCTCCATATGAGAACGATACAATGGTATGTGAAGTTGCTTTGGTCCCCACACCAACATACTTTGTTTTTTCAAATTCCAGTGCTGGGGTTTGTCATAGGAGAAACAACTTGGTGGAGACTGCAAATATCCCTTAATTCAGGACCCCTTCTCTCTCATTGCTCCAAAGCAGTCAATCACCACAGACACCTCAGACTTTGCTTGGAGAGCAGTTTCAGTAGGAATAAAAGTGCAAGGTATGTGAGACAACTAAGACAGATGCAAGCACATAAATCAAGGCACTCTACTGTTTGAATCATCTTTGGTCCCTGGGATCTCTTCAAGTTGTTTCAGGCAATTCCACAATTATGTGGTACATCAACAAGAAGGGGGGGAATCAGGTTGTAACCCCCCCCCCTTGCAGACTAGCCACATTAGCTTGGGATATAGCTTCACAGCACAGTCTCACTCTACAGGCACCCTACATTCCTATCAGAGTAATACTGCATGGCAGACAAGCTGAGCGGGACAGGCAGACTTTCATGTATGCAAACTAGATCAGTGGTTCTTCCAAGATTTGAAACAGCCCTGGAGAGTTCTTCTAAAACACCCATCTGGCAAGATTCTACCCCAGAGTTCCATGCAATAAGGCCTGGAAGACAATGTCTTTTCTTTCCTTAGACAGGAATATTGTATCCTTTTCACCCTTTCCACTGATATCAAGAGTACTTCTGACAATTCAGAAGGAATCCCCAAAGATCATTGTGGTGACTCCCTTTCTGGCCCAAACAACAGTGATTCTCCCTTCTTTTGGAAAGGGCCAGGAGCAATTACTGTAAGCTTTCTCATAGAATTAATCTACTCACACAAGATCAGAGGTGCTTGGTACAACCCGACACAAATCGACTTTAACTGACTACTTGGATGACACATTTAGGCACCTGTTTACTGACAACATGTAGCAGGTGCTAATGGAGGCAAGAAAGCTTGCTATTAGAAAATCATATATTAGCAAACAGAAAAGGTTTTCTAGTTGGTGCCAAGAACATAAACAGCACTAAATCAGGACTAATTGTTCTCTGGTTTTACAATATTTGTGTGATTTACTTTCCTATGGCCTTTCTTACTCCTCCATCAAGGTTCATTTAATCAACCATTTCAGCATGTCTGCCCACTGATCCTCCTCTTTCAAGGCATTCCCATGTCAAAATGATTTTGAAAGGGGTTTTGCTTAGAAGCATCCAATAAAACCAGTGGCCCCTTCAGACAGGGTTTCTTTGAGAACTAATCTTTCTTTCATGTCTAAAGTGGCATATGAGTTTACTTTAAGCCAAAGTATCCATGCCAAGATTTGTTTTACTGACCCCAAAAATGAGGGATAAAGCATACTCCATTCCTTGGGATGTCCACTGACAGCTCAGGTACTATAGTGACACAACTTAATTTTTCAGCACTTCAGATCTGTTGTTCATTTCTTGTGGAGTTAAGAAGGGACAACCTGTCAGTACAAATTATTTCCAACTGATTGTCTAAGACCATTAATTTTGTTATACTCACCACAACAAGACTTTTCCAGGCAGTGTCAAAACCCACTCTACCAGAGTACTGGTTTCATCTCTGGCTTTTTGGAAATGGTTAAATTCTATAAGTATTCTAGAAGCAGCAACTTGGTCATCTATACATACTTTTGCAAGGCATTACAAGCTTGATTGCTTCTCTAGGTCTAGATCAGGCTGTGCTAGGTCCATTCTCCCTCCAGGGGGAGGTTCTGCTATGACTCTTCTAGACAGGCTTCTGGACCCTTCTACCTCTCAAAACTATCCATATAACTTAGGCTATTGCAGCAGTGGTCAATATAAAGACTATAGTAGAGTTTTGTAAGTAAACTTACCATAACAGTACATTCAAATGATCACTACTCCCATGTTTTTGGTGTGTTTTATGCCATAATGTGGGCTTTTATTTACTGTTGTTCGTAGCATTGTCCTTTCAGGATTCTATGTTGGCATGAAAGCTTTAAAGGGCTTGGTACCCAAATCTGTCTTTTTAGTCAGCTCAGCTCACCTCAGCTCGAGCTGACAGTTTGAGCATATGGAAGGTGCCCTGACATTTTGGAAGCTATCTGGGCATTTTATCCCATGCAGAATATAACCCACACAGATTAGGCTACTGCAGCAGTGAACATTCAAACATCTACTGTTATGGTAAGTTTACTTACACAGCTGTACTTTCCTCAGAATCTGAATCTGAAACCTAATGATAAAAAAAAGTTCTTTTCAATTATTTTGTGGTTCAGAATCTCGAACCTCTTCAGAAAATGAAAAATCCCTTTTTCTCTTGTCAGAGACAGCTGAACTAAATCCTGAGCTAAGTCCAATAAATCAATTCTGTACAAAATAACTAAGGCAGAAGATTACTTATGTCTATGTTTTTCCTTGCTTTTGGCAGGAATTTCTAAAGAGGCAGACCAACTTTTGTCAGGCATTCCTGTCTGGAAAAACAGAGAGGTATTCTATGTGCCCTCCTTAAGAAGAGAGAACATTGCTTCAACCCTTGCCCACCAGGGGCACTCCAACAGAAACAGAGGACCCTTAGCCCTTGGTGGCTATAGGGATTATACCAGAGGGAGTGAAGGAAAAAGATTCATTCTGAGGAACCAGAAATGGCTACAGTCACCATCCGTGTCTGAGGCACTTTAGCAGTCTGCTATGGTGGCAAAGGCTGTTTATTAATTTCTTCTTTTGTGGCTGGTAGAAGGAAAAACCAGGGAAGCACTAGGTTGTTCCAAGGCAAAGCCAAAAAAGATACCCAATTCTTGGAAAATCCTGGAAGCAGTAGTCAGTACAACAGGTAATTAGTTTCCATTAAAAAAACATGGTGAAAATCATTTTACACACTTAACCCAGCCCCTAAAAGTAAAATAACACAACTCTTATTATGAAAAAAGTAGCTTTAAATTACTTTTATCAACTTTTTTTCACAAAATTAAAAAGTAATTCTACTGTTTAAAAGTTACTACACGTTACTTGACAGTCTACAAATATACTTTTTCCAAGCAAAAAATAACTAATTTCAAAGAACCAAAGAAAAAACGGATAGTGCCCAATACAAAACTGGTAAAACAAAAATAAGCACCATGAATCCACAGGCAGCAAAGTTTTAATGTTGAAAGCAGGGACGAATACAAACTAAAAACACGCAAAATTCACATTACTAAGTGTATTAACGTTCACTATAATCTCGTTTTCGTCATCAACTTCCTCAGACAGCTGTAACTTCTAGTTCATCTCCTTTTTATATAAGGCTACCAGCCAGTTCTCCACCAATGAAATTCATTGGTGGAGAACTGGCTGGTAGCCTTATATAAAAAGGAGATGAACTAAAAGTTACAGCTATCTGAGGAAGTTGATGACGAAAACGAGATTATGGTGAACGTTAATACACTTAGCACTGTGAATTTTGTGTGTTTTTAGTTTGTATTGATTCCTGCTTTCAACATTAAAACTTTGCTGCCTGTGAATTCGTGGTGCTTATTTTTAATTTCAAAGAAACAAATTCTATTTTAGTCACGAAAATAACAAGTGTTAAGTTTTCCCCCCCGATGGGGAACTTGTCTGCCCAGTAAAGGAAAGCAATAGCAGACTGTTGATTCTTGAAAGCCCACAAAAAGAGTGGTCTTCAGTGGCAGGAAAGCTCTGAAGGGCTTGATGCCCAAACCACTCTTTTTCTTCAACTCAGTTAAAGCTGAATAACACTTTTGGTGTATGGATGGTACCCTTGAAAGGTTTAGAAGCTGGCCATCTATTATGTGAAGGCTATAACCCATATAGCTAATGCTACTGCAGCAGTGATCAGTATGATGAATATCATCTGTGGCTTTTGCAGCTAAAAGCACACCCTCATACAGTTTGTAGTTGAGTACCCACTATCTTGCACCCCAAAAGTTTACTATGATGGTGTACACTGCAGATAAATGACAATACTATCAGTTAAACAAATCTGTGGTGTGACATTCTTCTTATAGCCTAGCCTACATAAGACTGTTGTGGTTAGCAGTCACCAATGATCTGTACATCTTCAAGCCAGTATCTTCGGTTCATGATACTTCAAAGAACTGCTTTTCATCAAACAGAATTATTCACTGAACTGCCATAGTAATAAATCAGTAAAAAACAGTTAAATAAAACTGTTGGATTACTCCTTTAGAGGTGTGAGGCTATTTCATCCTTAATGAAAGGCTGTGCTCTCATACACCATTGCTTAAGTATCATAACTCCAAGGCTGCAGAAGTTTAGGGAATCTTGGTCTTTTAAATAGTATCTGATGGCCAATATTTAACAAAGTCTTTAAACATTTTGAAACTATAAAATACAATGACTGAAGTCAGTAACTGGCAGAGTGCCATCTGCAACTGCATCTATGGCCATGGTGTGCAGTTTTCATTGGCAAGAATCCCTAGTTGCATCATTCTTGGTCACAAACAATGATGTCATTTTCTGTTATCCATTTTGTTCCGCATTGCACCTCTCAAAAGGTTACAGCCTAGGGATTCAGTTATCATCCAACTATGTATTACTTTTTGCTTCAAAAATGAGCTGATAATTAGAAATTCCCCAAACTAATAGACCAATGGCACAAACACAGCTGAAAATATAAAAAGTCTTTTAATGGATAAGCACTTTCATGACAAAGTTGGGGAGCTTCTTCAGATCATTAAAACACATGAAGAAACAGAACATTTAAAAAACACCAACAGAATGCAAATTTACCAATCATGTCATCAATACAAAACACGTGTTATAAAGAGTTTCAACAGCACACTCTCATTTGTGCTGATGCAACATTTACATATACAGATTAACCAATCCTGTTGCAGTTTCAGTGACATAGTCAACGTTACTTCAAACCAATAAAAAGCATATGCTTCATTATATAAAACAATGACTACTTTAAATGTGTTATGTTCTAAGGATAACACTTAAAATCATTCTAGTTAAATGAACTTCTTAAACAGCATTGTCAAATATACCCACAATTATAAAATAAAAAATAGTTGTTTAAATCTCCTGTATGTAGCACTTCATCTTTAAAATCCAACTGTTTTCTTAATTCACCATACTCCTCGCTTCCCAGCTTATGGCATAAGTAACTTCTGCAAGTCAAGCAAAGTACAACTTTGACTGCCTTTAAGGCTAGTCTTGATGACTGGATGGATAGATCTAAATTTACACAAGAGTTCTCTTGTATGGCCCCACCTAATTTGGGAGGTGAATACTATTAAGTGCTTATAAAGGGAGGCAAGAACTTTAAGTGTGTCTACTGAAAGATATAGGTGGTTAGACATCTTATGGATCCTGTGATTGCTTGCCTAGTATTGTTCCTGTACAACTGAATGTTCAAAGGTTCATAGGTGTGTACTAGACTAATGGCCCTGGAGCCTTTACAAGCCTAGCCCATAGGATTACCCTGGCATTGTGCCAGCCGACCTTAGTTCCCAGGGCCTCTGTCGAGTAGAGCCACTGGAATGATCCCCGGGGTGAATTTTCTATTTCCCATCCACTCATCAAGATTTCTCTTGAAGAGGGCCAGTGAGGTGCTCTGTTTGACATGCATGGGAAGTATATTCCATAGCATGGGCAGTCTCTGGGTTATGAACCTGTCCCTCCAGGTGGTTCTGCTGAATGTGGTAATGAGGTTGAGGTCTCTGGAGTGTGTGGTGCAGAGGGGTAGGGATTTCTTTAGATGTAGCATTTCTAACATAGCTGGGTCAGACATGGATTTGTAAGTTAAGCAGAGATTGCCTCTAAGTAGGCGATATGAGACAGAGAATAGTTGGTGTTTTTTTGTCTGTCCATATAGGACAAGTGTTTATGGCCTAGGATCTCTTTGTGAGGTACTTTTGCAGCCTCTCCAGTTGTTGCAGGTGTCTAACTGAGGTACATGCCAAAAGGGGCACTGTACTCTATGATTGGCCTAATGAGAGAAGAGTAGAGGGACACAATGAACTCTTTCGTTCTGGATGCAAAACCCTTAGTAATGAGATATGCCACATTGAAGGACAGTGGCAGTGTGGTGGTCAAAAGAGAGGTTGCTGTCAACCTGTGTTTCCAGGTCTCTTATAACTCCTTCTGTGTTTAGTGGACAACCATTGATGTGGTAATTCATGGCAGCCAGGTTTTTCCCAAAGGGGATGATGACACATTTTTTTGGCACTGAGCTTAAGGCCGTGGTTCTGACACCAGTCATTGGTCTCAGTGAGGCCTTTCTGTAGGTTGTCAACATCTCTTGGGGAGTTAATAATAGCTCCCAACTTGCAATTGTCTGTGAACTTTGTCAGCCAGAGTCCCTTCGTGTTGGCCTGTACTTCAGAGAAGTAGATACCAAACAGGAGAGGATCCAGGACCAAACCCTGTGGGACTCCACTCGTGACAGTTCAGCAGTCTGACTTGGAGTCAGCTACTTTAATACTGTGGGTTCTATCTGTGAGCCAGTTTGCAACCCACCTAGTGATATAGGGGTTGATGCCTAGCTTAGTGAGTTTTTCTATGATTCCTGAGTGGGGAATGGTATCAAAGGCCTTGGCCAGATCAAGGTAGGCTGTATGAACCACCTTGTCTTCATTCACAGTTCTGCTGACTGACTCAAAAACGTCGACCAGGTTGAACAGGCATAATCTACCCTTCACAAAACCAAAGTGTGTGGGATCCAGAGTTTGGAGATTCCTTATATCCTTGTTTATTAGGTCCATGATGATGCATTCCATAGCTTTGCATATCAGACTCATCAGGCTAATGGGGCGATAGCTCCCAGGGTCTGTAGTTGCTCGTGGAGAGGGATGACTGTTGCAGTGTGCCATTCGGTAGGGACAAAGCCTGAGGTGAGGCTGTGACAGAACAGGGCATACAGGTGTGGTGCCAGTTCACTCTGTAGTTCATATAGAACACAGCCAGGGATATTGTCAGGTCCCACAGAAGCTGTATTCTTGGCCCTGGATAGTGCTGTTTTAACTTGTGCAGCAATAATACTGGGTGCCTGGCAATCTACTGGTATTGTGATTGGTCCTTTGGTGGGGGAAGAGAGGGGTAAAGTTGGCAGTGAATCTGTCGGCCAGTACACTGGCAATATCTTTTGGCTCTGTACAGGAGGTACCATTGTGCCGTAGCTCAGAGCAAATCTGGGTATTGGCGTGGAGATTATTTACATAACTATAGAAGGCCTTGGGGTTGTCTTTAATATCTGCTGCAATTCTGTTTTCATAGCTAGCTTTAGAGGTTTGATAAGGGATCTCAACTTTTTGTTGAGGCTAATAAGGGAGTTTTTCCAATCTTGGGACTTTACCTTATTCTGCATTAGTTTCCTCCTTCTGTTGTACAGTTTGTTTATGGCAGGGAACCACCAGATTGGCTTCCTTTTTTTGGAGGACAGCATTCTGGTTCTGTTGGGTATTGCGAGATCCATGCATTTGTGTATGTGTTCGTACAGTGCATTGGTGTATGAATCGGTGGTCATGCAACTATTCTCCATTTGCATGGGTGCTGTGAAGTTAGCCACCTCTGATTTTAGGAGCCCAAAGTTAGCTTTGGAGAAGTTTTTCATTGTAGTTACCTTTGCAGGGGGCGGGGAGATGGGAGGGATGTGAATTTCCAAGGTGATTAGTTTGTGGTCGGATTTAACCAGGGAGGAGTTGACTGTTGGTATAGAGCAACTGTCGTCCATGTTAGTAATGACCAGGTCAAGGCTGCTGCTACCTCTAGTGGGGGTAAGAATGAGCTAGTCCTGGGCATTGGAATTAATGAATTCCAGGAGACATTGGGCAACATGGGCAATTGTATTGGTACATGAGTAGTTTTCCCAGTTAATGGAGGGGTAGTTGAAGTCGCCCAGTATGAGAGTGCTAGGTTGGACCGTAATATTCTCCAGGGTGCTTAGGAAGGTGCAGTGTGGGTCTTGAGACATGGTTGGGGACCTGTAGCAGGCGATGACCTGAATCACTGTCTTACCCAATGTTAGCTGCACCTGAAGTATCTCTGATGTGTTATGTTGGGCTACCAGTCTGGAGGTATGTGCATCCTTTATGAATATGGAGACACCACCACCTTTGGAGCTTCGGTCCAAGTTCTGGGGCCGAAAGGTGTGGAATGAGTTATAGCCTGGTAATGCAGGGGTGCTTTCTGCTGCCTTGAACCAGGTCTCTGTTACAGCACAAATGTCGATGTTCTCTATTTTAAGGAGTGCTTCGAGCGAGTGCATTTTGAGATTTAGACTTCTAGCATTGAGCAGCATGACCCTCAGATTGCATTTGTTTGTAGCTGTTACAGTAGTAATTTGGTCTTTAGAACACCATCTAAAAAAGGCATTATAGGGGTGGCAAGAGCCTTGGCCAGTATCCAGAAGCCCAGAGGTGACAGATGCAGGCTATCTCTGGCAAAGCATCGAGGTCTGTCAATCATGTCATCCCAGGCAGACAGATACTGGATCCCCTTATAATGACACCAGAAACTTAGCCAATTGTTAAAATCAATCATTTTCTGCATGTACTGTGGTATTATTCTGGGTGATGATAGGAAGCTGCTCAGGGCTAGGGTCATACATGCCTGGGCTAAATAATCCGAGAGCTCCTCTATGTCTCTTTTCATATAGTCCAGGGAGGTATGTCTCAGGTCATTCACAGTCATATTTGTACCTGTTGTTGAGAGACCTGAGGGCGTGCATTATGTGGCGAATCCTGGCAGCTGACTGTTACTTTCTCCTTATTCAACCTAGTGAGTGGGACATCAGTGTGCTTCACTATCGAGTCACCTATTACTAGTGTGTTGGGTATGTTGTCTTGCCTTAGGGGCTTTGGTTGAGTGGCACACTGTTTAGAAGAGTTATGTGTCTCATGATTAGTGTTGTGTTGTGGTGGTCGAGTGCGTTTCTGCCTTGGAGGTCTCTGCTGTTTGGGTAAATTTTTATTGAGACCCTCCCTGAAGGTGGGTGTGTGGTCTGTGTTTTTATGTGAAGACAGCACTGGTTTGTGTTCTGGAGAGCTATGTGTTCCATGTGGTGTGGTGCCAGTGTTGACCTTCTCCTCTTGGCCAGCTATTCTGGTCTTGGCTGGAGAGTGCATGGCTTCCAATTTGGATATATAAGTGCATCTCTCACAAGTCTGAGTGTTGGAAGGTAAGAGGAGAGGGTTGTCAGTGTACATGAGGCAGTTGCTATGTTGCCTCAGGCTATTTGCCCAAATCCACCAGATTAATAGGAGAAAGCACAGGGAACTGACCTTTAGACATGCCTGGAGGGGTGGGCATTAATAATAAGTACTGGATATGTGGAGAATATTTATACAAAACATCTAACATCATGGTACCATAAGTTACATTTTCACAAGTTATATAAAACATCCAATAGTCTCAGTCCTCTTTATGCAGTATTTTAATATTAAAAATACCAACATTAAATATAACCATACTGAAACAGACATCTAATATTATTGAAAAAGCTACTCAAAAGGCTTGAGGTTTCTAAGAATTTAAACCATCTACATGCAATGTTTAAACACTAGAATCCACACTACTGAATACCACTATATTTATTCAAAACATCTGTCATCATAATATCATAATTTAAAGTTATAGATTCCAAAAACACAGAGCATATCTAATGATTTAGAAGCTTCGACATACAACTGAAAGTCACATCTGAAATCACACTACAAAAGTCAACATTCAAAACAAATTAATAAGAATAACCATAAATATATAAAACTTATAATTATGTAAATCTCTGATGTTAAAGGTCCTAATCACAGACGAAGGAGTGGGAATGAAAATAAGTTTCATTCAGGAAGCAACACCTTTTCTTTACCCTCTGTATGCTTAATTCACTAATGAAAAATGTGACTTCCCATCTTATCTCCATTTTGAAAATAAATCTGAACTAGAATTCTCATCTAGCATATGGGACATAGAATGAATGAGTCCCATACACAGCATGAATATTCTGCACCTCTAAGTTAAATCTACTCTCAGTTTAAAACCAAGTCAACCCTCCACAACAGACTGTAAATTTGTGAACATTTACACATCACTTGGCAAAACACCTTCTGATTTGCTGTGAAAGTCAAATGACATTTCTTGACAGCAGCACAGAACTGCAGCTATTGCTTAAGTGTTTACTCACAGAAATCAGGATCATTAAAACAAGATATGTTTTCTCTACTATGCACGTTTTCTGGGCCTCAAAGTTTCTAAAATACCTCTTATTTCTTACACCAAGACACAATCTGCACCAGTGTTGCTCACATCTTTCCCGCAGCTCTAGCTATGACTGACAACAATAATCAAAAGGCTTTCTAATTTCCAGTGTCTTTATTAAGCCAGTCCAAGAGACTATTTTCTCATTCATAAAACTTACAGTCATATTCTTCATCTCTAATTCTGGCACTCCAAATTTTCTTCATTTCTCCATGCTTTACCACCCATTACCAGAAACTGTCATTCACAAGTGAACACTTGTTGATACATTTTCAACTATTTCTCAACTCATCCATCACACTGACAATGTGGTATACTTATCACTCAAACTCAAAACCTTCACAATCTTCTTCTTCTAAATGATTTGCATACGTTGACAATTTTCACTGAAAATTGTCATTACTCATGTAGGCTAACTTCCAGTGACACTCCTTATCTTCCTTCCATAATTTTAAGACTTCTCTTCATCTCACCATCCCATTTTGTCAAACCTGCTGCAGCCACATAGTCAATTAGACAGTCAAACTCTTCCTCTAAAATAATGTATTATTTGAATATTTTCTCCATTTTTGTAACAGTCTCAACATTTCAATTCATCTTAATCTCAAAAGGCCTTTCTGTCCATCCTTTCGTGAGCTTAAACTATTTAATACAGCCAAATAAGTAACTCGTGAATACAGTGATTGAATAACCCAACTCATTCCATGAAATAACACAAGATCTCACAAATCTGGTTTACTAATGTACAAATAGCTACACATTAGTTAAGAATCATTGAGAAGAAAACTAGCACTTGTCCCTGTGGGAAGAACACATTCAGAGGTGGTGTATTATTTGCTGGGAAGCTGGCCCACTTTTAGCAAGGATCTAAAAGTAGAAAGCCACCCCCCAAACACACACACACACACTGAGCCACTGATCATATCCCACTGAGGATACTGAATAACATAGATTCCTAGAAGGACTACAACTGTGAAATGTGGGACACGTTATCATACTGCCTGAGATTTGATACACTAGAAAAGTCATTATTTTGTAACAAATCTGAGTTAATACACTTCTTGCTGTTGATAACCTCCAGATATGTATACAGTGCCCAGTAGGGACAATGGTGCAAAGTTTCTAGTTTTATCCTTTACAGTACAAAATGCTAGATGTCTTTCTAAGATATGGTAAATTTGTGAGTGAGAGAGCTTCTGCCCCTAAATGGTGCTTTGTAACTTTAACTTGCCCCCTCAAGTGATGTTCTCCATTAGCAGCTTATTACTGTCCCTACCCTGTGCCTTCTTAGAATGCTTAGATTTTTTTTCATCTATAAAGGCCATTGGGTGAGATACTAAAAGGCCTAAAGTGACAGACAATCAAGCAAGAGCAGTCTATCATAAAAATGCTCCATATTCAGGCGTATAAAAAATGTAAAACCTGAATTAACTTTGGTCACACATGTACCAGTAAGGCAAGTTAATGTAAATAAAGATTCTACTATTACAGCCAGTCTGCTTTTCTTATTAACAACCGACTGACTTAACTTAACAATAAAACTGACCCACATTTTATCTACTGAAAATAAACACAACTATGAAATTCTGTCAGGCTTTATAATTTAATTTATGTTCTTCTCAGCAGTAATTAGCACTTATCTTTATGGCCACAGTGTGATCTAGGCCATATGTTGTTAATGCAGAATAAGAGTGGCTCAAGATTTTTTACAGGAGGGTATAACATCTCATTTCCTGATAAGATAATCAGCAGTTGGACTGTGCAGAGATAGTGTAAATAAATATATCTAGAGATAACTGTTGCAAAGTGTAGTATGAATGAATATCAGCTCTTGTAAAATCCCCAAATTAAAAAGAAGACAATACTCCAAAGCAGTGTAATCCATTACAAGTATAAAATATTAGTAGGAGAATAATGTTAGCCTCAAATAAAGCCACAATTCAAATGCAAAATATATGCATACAAACTCTATCAAGTAACAAATGAGATATGAACATACTTATATGAATCCAAAGTGACAGCAATGCAGAGTTTGTTTGTTTGTGTCTTTCGACTTTTCCCGGTTAGGGGTCGCCACAGCGGAACTCCGGTCCACTAATGATTGGCAGTTGATTTTTACGTACCGGCTTGCCAGGCCTGACGCACAACCTTCAACGAAGGTACGCCCATTCACGCATGTCTCCACGCAGAAGACGCTCTAGCTGAGAATCGAAGAGTATTAAGCAAATTATTTTCTAGAGGTTCAGACACTCCAGTATCAAACATTACAGAAGGTGGTTAAAAGCTAACTGTAAATGCTAATTTAGAAAACCATAGCCGTAATATTACAGGACTCTTCCACTTTCCTAATGCTACCAAATTCATAAACAGCCAAAATAAAAACTGAGGCAATATAATAATCAAATATTAGAGTAAGCATAATACTGTCAGGGCACAGTGTAAATCCTGACAGATATGCATTCAGGCCAGGTACGTACAACTTAAAACACTGAAGTATAGTAAGAAACATATTGTTGTATAGTACATGTGAGGCAAGAAACTCAAAATCCCAAATATAGATTTTTAATGTGTGTCTAACTGCATGGCCATAAGAAACTCACAGTCAAACAGACCTGTACAAACAAATATGTCCCCCCAGAGATGCTATATACACTGAAATACCTTGTGGATGAAACAGTATACAAGAAGCTTCAATGCAGCAGCAGCAGGCATAAGGCCAGAAAACAGCAGGCTGACAACCTCAAAAGCAGATTCTTCTGCCACATTTTGCTGAGTTGTTACAAGAGAAATAGCAACCCTCATCAAAGAAAATGGCAGAATAAATAACAGTTCAGTGCCAAGTATCAGTCACAATCAGTCAGACAGAACAAATCGGTTTAACTCGTCAAACACAGAAAAAAATAAAGATAATACCCACAAAGAGACATAACTGCAACCAGATTTCACCATACTGATCTTCTTAATTGAGAAAGGGACACATCGCCAAGTAAGAAGTATTTTTTTATTTTATTTATGTAGTTGTAATTTGTAAACCTCATTATCCTACTGGGTAATACACATTTTCAGAGTGGGCCAGAGGTGGAAAACACACCAGAAAAAAATAAATAAATACACAATAGACAGTGCAATGCAGTATAATAAAATACTGACAGTAGTGCAGTAATGTTCACAAATTTAACTACGTAGGAAGAGAGCTTTAGGCTCTATGTGCATACAGCTATATCAAGATACTATAATAATCACAAATAAGGAATGACGGATAAAACAGGTATTGACAATATTGTTATTACTGCGTTACACTAATCATAGAAAAGTTTCATCAATAAACAATCTGTTTTAATGTAGGGCATTCTGGTGTGTTAATTTGCAACAGTTATGGGTAAAGGTAGGTTACTATGGCTTCTGTAGATGATGGTTAGAAGTTAGGTTGTTTGCAACAGAGTTTAGTGAAAAGAAAGGAAATAAATGGATGGGAATGCAGGCATAGAATTTTATGTGGGGCTTCAGGATTTTCACTGGATTAATGAGTTGAGGTACAAACTACATGCAGTCTTGAACGTGGTCAGAGGCAAGACAGTACTTAAAATGTTCCAGAGTGATGGAAAGCACAGTTGTATAAAAACTTACCATAGCAGTAAATGTGCGACTGACCTTCACAGTATTACTAATAACTGTGATATTCTGGCAGAGATAGCCATATGTCTAGCCAGGATACCAAAGCCTCGGCATCTTCTTCTTGCTATGTAAGTCTGATGTATTGATGTATGACCAAAGCACACCAAGGCTATGAGGTACATAAATGACATACAGGGGTGAAATACCTTAGAACTTTCTTGCACCAGACCTGAAAACCAGTAAGACAACAAAGAAAGAAGGCCAACAAAAAGCACATGTCAACCAGTAGAAGGGAGAAGGAAAGGGTACCACCTCAGTCTAAAACAAAAAAGGAGAAAGAAGGATGGGATGTAATACTGCAACAGACATCAGTTAGACATCTACTGTTATGCCAAGTTCTTACACAACTGTACTATGTTCTTCTTGTGATTGCTGGTGCAGTATTACTAACAAGTGGGAAGAGTCCCAAAGTTTTTTAAATGTCCGGAGGGGGTGAATGAAGATTTGAGCTGGAAGCTAAGATGCCTTGCAAGATGGACCAAGCAAATCCAGCTCTAGAAAAGATATTGATTTTGTAATGCTTGGTAAAAGTATGTACAAAAGACCACACAGCAGCTTCTAAAATAGATCTGGAATCCATACCTTTGAAAAAGGCACCAGAAGAAGCTACAGCTCTGACTGAGTGCATATTAACCAAACCTGGAAGCTCATTACCATGGAAGAAGCAGCAGAATGGGAGGGCAGAAGAGTTCCATTTGGAAATTATCTGTTTAGAAACAGGAAGCTCCAACTTTTTGCCTTGAAAGGAAATAAAAAGCTGGTTTGATTTTCTGACACACTTGGTGTTGTCAAAATGAAACCTCAGCTGACTGTGATCAATTGAAGAATGCAAAATTCTCTCCAATGTTTTGAGGGGAAAATAAAAAGGTAGGATAATTAACAGTCTGGTTCAAATACAGCTCACTAACAAGCATAAAGGATGGGTTAGTTCTGACGAGAACCCCATTTTTATGAAAAACCAAAAAGGAAGGAAAAGTCATGAGAACTTACAATTCAAAAACCCTTTTGGCAGAAGTAAGAGCTACCAGCATGACCTCTTCCAAGTAAAAAACTTCAAGGAAGCAGAAGAAGCAGAAGAAGCATGCTCAAGTGGAGAAAGTGTTAACTTTTCTAAAACATAATTCAGGTCTCAAGGAGGAGAGATAGATTTTCTAGGGGGGGATTGAGATAAAGGACATCTCACAACATGAAGACAAAGGTGACTCAGAGGAAGGTAGGCAGAAATGGCTGACAGATGTGCTTTTATGGAAGAATATGTTAGCCCTGAAATGAGCAGCTCTCACAAGTAAAACAGAATGGTAGGGATACCCATTTGATAAGGGTCATGATTCTTAATGTTGCACCAGATAGAAAATCTATTCCATTTAGAAATGTAAGATTTTATTTTATTTAGTGGTTTTCTATTCTCATGTAATACCTGTAGCATATCCTCACAAAATAGATTGCTAAATGGAATCAAAATTTGATCCTGCAGAAGGTAAGATTCAGAGTCTGAAGGTGATGATGAATTAGAGAGCACTTTTGCTGCGTGAGCAAGTCCATCCTGTAGGATAACTTGCAATGATTTTCCTAGGGTATCTGGAATAGAAGGAAGAATCAGTGAAAGGAGTTACCAGCAAGATTCTTGGCTTGTCCTTCTTGATTTTCAGAAGAACCTGAGGAATTTAAGATAGTGAAGGGAATGGAATGCATAGAGAAATCTCCCCTTCCAGGAAAAAGACATGGTGGTCATTTTCCATGCTTCTCGGTATGGAATCCTAGAACAAAAATGCTGCTTGTTCTGATTGGAGGCAAATAAATTTATCTTTGGAGAACCCCACTGATGTGCAATCTGCAGAAAGACCTCTCTGTTTAACATCCATTTGTGAGGGTCTGCCTGGGATCTGCTCAAGTAATCTGCCACTGAATTGCTCGCCCAGGGAATGTAAAGTGCTAGTAAGGACAGGCTGTGCTGTATGGCTATGCCCCAAGCAGTCATTTCTAGTCTGCAGTGGTGGTAGGATCTTGTTCTGCCTTGCCTGTTTATGTACCACATAACTGTGGTATTGTCTGTAAATATTCAAGGAGTTACTGGAGACCAGAGATGATGCAAGGACTGTGATTCTACAATCACCACCTTCAGTCCCCTGATACTAATGTGGTCCTTCCTGTCTTTTTTTGGACTTTATCCCTTTGACTTTCACATTCATACAGCAAGATCCCCCAAGCCAGGTCTGAAGCATCCATGCAAATGTTTAGTCAATGGGGAGGAATCAGGAAGGGCACATCTAGACTCAGTGATATGTGGTTGATTCACCAGTAAAACTCCCTCTTGATGAATGACAAGAAAGGAACAGCAAAGCTCAAATAATGGCAATGCTGTGTTCAAACTGATTTGAGCTACCACTGAATCTTCTTCATGTGGAGCTTGGCCCAAGGAATCAATAGACTAGAGAAGGACAAAAAACCCAGGGCTCTCAATATCTTTCCTGCTTAGGAAACATTTAGAGGAAGAAGAAATTGGAAGTATTCCTTTACAAATGTTGTTTTGTCTGAGGAAGAAAGGCAATTATTGACATAAAAGTCACCCAGAAAGGCCAAAACATGGGAGGTAACTACATCTGGATTTTTTCTGAAGTTTGAGGTGAACCTCAGACATTGTAACAGGTTTATTTTATAAAGACAAGGTACAGAAGGAGCTTTCTACTTGTAGGAGCAGGTCATCTATTTAAGGGAAAATCCGTATTCCCTGGAGCCTGCAGAAAATAAGAATAGAACTAGACACTTTGTAAAAACTCTTGGCTCAGTGGAATGCCTAAAGGGCAAACCACAGAATTGAAAATGATATTCCAGAACAGAGAACCTTAAAAAACTTCATGTAATTTACATGACTTGGGATATTACAATTCAGAACATCAAACGTTCAAAATTTTGAGTATTCTAATATCGACCCATTTTCAGTGAATGCTGAAAATATCAAAGAAACAGAAAACCAAAATTTTTCCTAGGGAAAGAATTTGGTTGTCCATTTCTATTGCTTCGGTATTTTCAGCGCTGTGGTGGAAAGTTACGAGTCGGTTTCAGGTAAGTGTGCGATTGTGTGGACATGAGGGTTAGGGTGGGTTAGGTGAGTTAGGGTTAGGGCGCGGGTGAAGTGACTGTGCAATAGTGACGGACCTTAGGGTTAGGGTTTGGGTTAAGGTAAGTGGATAGTTAGTGGTGTATGTATAGTTTAGTGTAGGGTTAGTTGTAAGAGTTTAGGTGTATGTATGTGTGTGGATTGCTGTTTGTTTGGTGTGCTTGTGTTGTGTGTATGTGTTTTGGAACAGCAATTTTTTTCCCTAGGAAAAAATTTGCTGTTCTGAATGTTCGATGTTTTCAATTTTTGATTCCTAGGGTTCGATATTAGAACACTCGACATTTTGAATGTTTGGTGTTCTAATACAGACCCGGGATATGAAGGCAAGTATCCTTTATGTCTAAAGTTACCAAGAAAGTTTGATGCAGATTCAAGGGAAGAAGAGACTGCAATGTAAGCATTTTGAATTTTGGAATGTACAGAAATAAGCTGAGAAGGGACAAATCTAGAATGGGTCTCTATTTTCCCTCTTTCATGGAGACCAGGAAAAGCCTTGAATAAAACCCTGTCTTGCTCAGATGAGGAAAGACAAATTCTATTGTACTCTAAAGAAATAACTCCTGTAGAATTTGAGGAATTAAATGGAATTGGCTTGATGGAACAGAAAGAATGCATGATCTGTGTGGAAGGGAAAGTGAGTTCCTCATTGCTGGCTTGTCTAGCTTAGACTCACACATTGTAATTACTTGTTATAGATAGTTGTTTGACTTGTTTCTGGTACCTTTTTAGTTTTGGCTAACTAAAAACAAGTTATGTACTCACCATAACATTCCATCTGTGTTGTCTATTTTCATTCTTCCTCAACTGATGGGTTCGGATCCAATCCCTCGGATCCGACTCAGCTATTACTAAAGCTTATGGTAACCAAAAACTCTCAAGCTTCTCCCTTACCCATAATGCACCATCCCCAATTACCTCAGATCTTGTTTGCTCTCTTATTGAAAGTAAAATATGGAAATTATTATGGAGAAGCTATATCTGAAGCTTATGTTAAAAACATGAGAACATACAGGTCCACTAAGCACTCAATCTTCCAGAAGCCTTAAGGATGGGGAATGGTGGAAGAGGAGTTGAGGAAGAATTAAAATGGACAACACATATGGAATGCTATGGTCAGTACTTAACTTTTTTGTCTGATGTTGCCAATTTTCATTCTGTCCTCAAATGATGAGACAGAGTCCCAAGCTATCTAATTTCCAGGGCCGACTCAAGTAAGGATATTCCTGAGCACCATAGAACCAAAATATGCCCTTCCTCTGGCGCCCATATTTAATTTGTAATGAGTAATAAAGATATGGGGAGTAGCCCAAGTAGTTGCTGCACAGATTTCATCCATGGACACTCTGGACTGAAAAACTGAGGAAGTTGCCATTAATCTGGTGGAATGGGCTTGAACAGGTTTTGTCAGAGCAATGCCCAATTTGTTATATACAAAGGAAATGCAATTTATCCATCTAGATAGAGTAACTTTGGTAATTGGTTTACCCAATATTGCTTTTGCATATGAAACAAGCAATTGATCAGAATTTCTGATGATTTTTGTCCTATGAAAATAAAAACACAACTGTCTATGAACATCCAATAAATGTAATATGTATTCTCCATTATTAGAAAATTTGGGAAAGAATACTGGCAAATTAATCAACTGACTTACATTGGATTCTGACACCACCTTTGGAAGAATTGACAGGTTAGTATGTAAGGTAACTCTGTCCTTATGGAAAATCAAGTATGGACGTTCTGGGCACAAAGCTTGGATCTCAGAAAATCTTCTGGTCAAGGTAATGGCCACTAAGAAAATTGTCTTCCATGAAAGATATTTGAGTTTGCATGTAGGTGAAGGTTCAAAGGGAGACTGTGTAAGAGACTACAGCACAAGGTTTAGGTCCCAAGGAGAGGTAGAATCTTTAAAGGGTGGCCTTAAGAGCAGACTGCCTTTCAAAAAGACTTTGCTCAACCTATGGGATGCTAGAGAAGAACCATTTATTCCCACATGAAAATTGGAAATCACAGAAGAACTGGCTCCTTCTTCAAAAATAAGCTTTAGAAAGTCCAAGATATTTTGAATGGGGGCTGACAAAGGTTCAATATTATGGTTTTGAGCCCAAAAAACAAATCTCTTCCATTTATTGGACTATACTTTTCTGGTGGATGGTCTATGTGAGGACAAAAGGATATAAAACAACCAAACCAAATGCAGAAATGTTCAACTATTTATTATAAAAACAAAAAAGCAGAATGCAGAATGCAAAGTTTTCAGGCTTAACCCTTCCTCAGTGCTAACACACACTTTTAACCATCACAGATTTTATAAGGAATCAATTAAATAATCACATGAGACAGCCATCCAATGAAAATAGAAATAATAGGACGTGCTGGAGGGATAGATTCATCACCCAAAGACTCCCTATGCTGTGGAATAAAATCCCGGTATATGTGAGGCAGAGCACCTCGCTGGCCTTGTTCAAGAGAAATCTTGACCAATGGATGGGAGATCGCAGATATACCCCAGGGATTACCTCAGTGTCACTGCTCGACAGAGGCACAGCAAAATAATGGGTATAGTTCCCCATACTAAAGGGGTGGCGTAAGCCACAAAACTATGGGCTAGGCTTGTAAATGCCCTCGGGCAGATAGCCTAGTATGAACCTATGAACCTATGAACCTAAGAACAATTATCAATGCAAATACATTTGTTTAACACAGGTTTCAGGCTGATTGCACTATTTATTCCAGGTTAGGTATCAGCCTTCAATCTTAAAATTCAATTATATTCAATATTCTCTAAAACATTGTTCATATCTCCATCTAAGACTTTAAAACACCACATCTATCACCCTAAATGTAAATGTATGTGTGCAATCATTATCCAAAACATGTTTTGCTAGTGCATTTGTTTGAACCCCTTTTGTATATCTGACATATGATCCACTATACATTCCTTAAATTTACGACTACATTTCCCAATATAGAAACAGGAGAATTTTATGCAAGTAGATAAGTAAACTACATGAGTGGTGCTACATGTCGCATAAGAATAGAATGAATACACCTTTCCTGTTACTGGGTATGCAAATGTGATAAAATTTATGAGATCTTTACAGCAACTGCAGTTATGACAAGCAAATGTCCCAATACTATTACTAACATTATTTTCTCTCTCCACCTTAAAATCCTTGTAACATAACTTTCTTTTTAAATTATTACGATTCCTATAAGCAAAACTAGGTTCTTGATCAATCAATAAACTTAGCTCAGGCATAAGATTTTCCAATATTTTTTTTGTATTATTTTCTTAACCTCATTAGTTCTTCCATTATATGTGGTCAAATACCTGATTTTATTTCTTCTTGATGGCAGGTCCATACTTACATTTTCATCATTGTCACTTCTTGGCCCACTAAAATAAGGTCTAGCCCTCTCCTTTCTATCCTGAATCACACGAGTCATAACTTCTTAGTTTCATAGTTTCATAGTAAAGTACTAGGCTATCTGCCCTAGGGCATTTGTAAGCCTAGCCATAGTGATGTGGCTTTTGCCACACCATGAAATGGTACAAAAATGTACAGAATAAATCTAGAATACTGTGCCTCTGTCTAGTAGTGACACAATGAAGGTCCCCTTATATAATAGAATTAGTTTACTGTGCCCCTGTCTAGCAGTGACACAGATGTGACCCCTGGGGTAAACTTACGATCTCCCATCCACTCATCAAGATTTCTCTTGAAGAGAGTCAGTGAGGGGCTCTGCCTAATATGAACTGGGATCCTGTTCCAAAGCATGGGAAGCCTCTGGGTTATGAATCTATCCCTCCAGTATGTCCTATTCATACTTTTGCCGAGGTTTAAGTCTTTAGCTCTCGTGGTCCTGATGGATTTGGATTTTTTGAGGTGGAGCATGTCCATCAGATCCTGATTGGACATGGCCTTGTACGTCAGGCAGAGATCACCTCTGAGCAGGCGGTATGCTACTGAATAGAGCTGAAGTTTCTTTAGTCTGGCAGAATAAGACATATGTTGGAGACCCTTGATCATTTTGGTAAAGTACTTTTGTGGTCTCTCCAGCTGTTGCAAATGCCGGGTGAGGTACATACCAAATGGGGCATTGTACTCAATCATGGGTCTGATGAGGGAGGAATGTAGGGGTACAATGACATCCTTGGATCTGGATGTGAATCCCTTCATGATGAGGTGTGCAAGGTAGAATGTTTTTCTAACCACTTTGGCAACGTGGGTGTCAAATGAGAGGTCGCTGTCGACTTGGGTCCCTAGGTCTCTGATTACTTTTTCCGTATTCAGTAGGTTGCTGTCTGTGTGATAATTTGTGGGTACTTTGTTTTTTCCAAAAGGGATGACTACATTTTTTGGCATTTAGTTTAAGGCCGTGACTATGGCACCAGTTGTCCGTTTCAGTGAGGCCTTTTTGTAGGATGTGTGTGTCTGCTGGTGTATCGACTATGGCACCTAGTTTGCAGTCATCTGCGAACTTTGTCAGCCACAGCCCTCCCATGTTTGCTTTAACATCTGAGAAATAAATGCCGAACAAGAGGGGTCCCAGGACGGATCCCTGTGGGACACCACTTGTGACTGGCTTTGAGTCTGACATTGCTCCAGCAATTTTAACTTTATGGGTTCTGTCCTTTAGCCAGTTTGCAACCCATCTAGTGACATAAGGGTTTACTTTTAAGCTGTTTAGCTTATCTATGATGCCTGAGTGGGGTATTGTGTCGAAGGCCTTAGCCAAGTCCAGGTATGCTGTATGGACTGCTTTGCCCTCATCAATGGCTCTAGTGACTGTTTCGAAAAAGTCAACCAGGTTTAAAAGGCAGGATCTGCCCTTTACAAAGCCGAACTGGGTGGGGTCAAGTGTCTGTAGGTCCCCTATGTCTCTGTTTATGAGTTCCATAATGATTCTTTCCATAGCTTTGCAGACCAGGCTAGTTAAGCTTATGGGGCGGTAGTTTCCAGGGTCTGTAGAGGCAACCCCTTGTGGAGTGGGACCACTGTTGCTGTACACCAGTGTTCAGGTACATATCCCGAAGTAAGGCTAAGGTTAAATAGCATTTTTATGTGTGGGTTTAGCTCCTCTTGGAGTTCACGTAACACGCACCCCGGGATACCGTCAGGTCCCATTGATGCTGTGTTTTTTGCTTTGTTTAGGGCGATTCTCACTTGGACATCTGAGATGACAGGGAGGTTACATTCAGCTGGGATAAGTATTTCTTCTTTTGGGGGTGAAGGAGGGGAGAAATTTGCACTGAACCTGTCAGCCAGAATGTTAGCAATATCTGTGGGTTCAGTGTATTTTTTGTTGTTGTGAACCAACTCTGAGCATATCTGAGGGTTTCCACCCAGGTTTCTAACATAGTTGAAGAAGGCTTTGTGGTTATCTTTAGTGTCCTTAGCAATTTTTCTCTCAAAGTTTGCCTTGGATGTTTTTATGAGAGAACGTAGTTTTCTGCTAATGTTGATCAGAGATGTTTTCCCTTCATGGGATTTCGCTCTGACATGCAGTGGCTTCCTTCTTTTGTTATACAATTTGTTTATAGCTGAGGTCCACCAAACAGGACGCTTACATTTGGTGGAGAGGGACTTGGACTTGTTTGGGGTTGCATGATCCATGCATTCTTGGAGATGTCCATAGAAAGCATTTGTGAAGGATTTGGCATTGTGGGATGTGGTATCCACTGGCACAGTGGGCTTAAAGGATACCATCTCAGTCTTAAGAAGAGTGAAGTCTGCTTTTGAGAAGTTTTTCACTGTGGTCTTTTGTGCTGGGGGTGGAGGTGGGATATGTATATCCAGGGTGATTAGTTTGTGGTCAGATCTCACTAGTGAGGGGTATACTTCCAGTGTGGAGCATTTTGTCCCCATGTTTGTGATGATCAGGTCTAGTATATTATCTCCCCTAGTGGGAGAGATGACTAGTTGTTCCAGTGCATTTGAATTTATGAATTCCAGGAACCTTTGGGCTAGGGTATTAGGGCTAGAATAATGTACCCAATCTATGTTTGGGTAGTTGAAGTCTCCCAGTATGATGGTATTTTGTGATACATTCATATCCTCCAATGTCTTCAGGAAGGCTGAGTGGGGTTCTTGAGATTGGGAGGGTGGTCTGTAACATGCTACCAGTTGTATAGCAGTTTTCCCTATGGTTAGTTGCACCTGTATGGTCTCCGATGCTTCATGTGTTGCTACTAACCTGGAGGTGTGGGTGTCCTTTATGAATATGGACACTCCCCCTCCCTTTGTGGTTCGGCCCGGGTTTTGGGGCCAAAAAGCATGATACGAGGTATAGCCTGGTAGCACTGGGGTACACTCAGGAGCCTTGAACCAGGTTTCAGTTACTGCACAGACGTCGATGTTCTCCATGCTGAGGAGTGCATCAAGTGCCTGCATCTTGAGATTTAGACTTCTGGCGTTGAGCAGCATTACCCTTAGTTTTTTTCCATTTTTGTTTTCTAAGGAGGTGGGTTTGTCTTTTGAGCCTTGCCTAAAAAAGGCACTATGGGGGTGGCAAGAGCCTTAGCCAATATCCGGAAGCCCAGTGGTGACAGGTGTAAGCCATCCCTTGCGAAGCAGCGTGGCTTGTCCAACATATCATCCCAGGCAGACAGACATTGGATCCCCTTAGAATGGCTCCAGTACTTGAGCCAATTGTTAAAGCTGATCATCTTGTCTTTGTATTGTGGTATCATTCTTGGTGAGGGCAAGATGCTGCTCAGGGTCAGGGTCATACCAGCCTGGGCTACATAATCGGAGAGCTCCTCTATGTCTCTTTTCATGTAGTCCAGGGAGGTACGTCTCAGGTCATTCACACTAGCATGGACAATGACGGAGTCATATTTGTACTTGCTTTGGAGTGACCTGAGTGCGTGTGTTACGTGGCGGATCCTAGCTCCCAGTAGACAGCTCACAGTCACCTTCTCCTTGTTCAGCCTGGTCAGTGGGACATCAGTGTGTCTGACTATGGAGTCACCTATTACTAGTGTATCAGGCAAGGTGTTTGGCCTTAAGGGCTGCGATTGGTCGACACACTGATTTATTGAAGTATGTGTTGCATGTGTTTTGTTTTGAGGTGGTGGATTTTTGGATGTCTGCTTTGGGAGCCTCTGTTGTTTTGGTAAGTTTTTTATTAGAGCCTCCGAGTATGTCTTTGTGTTTTTATGTGTTTGGTTTGCAGTTGTGGTAGGTCTATGTGGGACTGGGATTGTTGTGTGTGTGGTTGCCATCTCTTCCTGTCTGGTCATGCCAGCCCTGAGTTGAGAGAGTTCAGCCTCCAGTTTGGCTATATAGTTGCATCTCTCACATGTATTTGTGTTTGTTCGGAGGAGGAGAGGGTTGTCGGTGTACATGAGACAATTGTAGCATTGTCTCAAGATACCCAGATTGACCAGCTGAACTGGAGACGACGCCAGTAATCTACCACTCGACATGCTAGAACAGTATAAGGGAGTGGTATACCTTTAAGGGAAGTGGATATTCACAGGGGTGGTAAGTAGATGTATTGCTTTACTTAGTACGAGAGTGCTTACTTAGTAGAGAAGTATTGAGAACAAGTGCTAGGCTTATAATACAGTGAGTAGTCTGGTTATACTAAGAGTAGAGCTTCCTTAAGGGAAATTTGAAGAGCAGACTTGGTGGAGCCAGAAAAAGTTTAACCTTGTTTAACCGGCGCTGCGCTATGCGCACGACCGCGCAAAGCCGTGCAAATGCGGATTTTAAACAGTGAGCTACAAAAGAGCTAGAAATGGTCCAAAACAACCAATTACTACAGCTTCTTGTGCTGAGGTCACTTCCCCCAAGGACAGGTAGGCTGCTCAAGGCTCCCCACTCCCACTGGTGAGCAAAGAAACTTTCTTCTATCCAAGTAAGGTAATGGACAACACAGGAACTACACCACAGCCCAGAATACAGCAATGCCTGTAAACTGGTCTAAACTAGTCAAGGAAGGAGGGAAAACAAGGATTATTTTTTTGTTTTTTTGGTAGAAACACACAGAAAATGCAGAAACAGTGATAAATTAGTTACACAGGCTAGCACACTTTAGTGGGCAGCCACCACAGCTAAATTAAACAAACAAACAAGCAAACTTTCGATCAAATTCGACTAAAATGTAACTTTAAGTGCAGAAAATAATGCAGCAATCAGTTAAAAAACAGTTCAGGCTAGTTCAAGGTAAGCTACAGAAGCTATTTCAAGTGAAAAAAAGCAAAGATACTTAAATCCAGAAGGTAGTCGCTTTTCTGAGTTCCCTGCTGCTAGGGCCACTCTGTAAACCCACGTGGAGCTTGTCTGCGCAGTATAGCCAGAAAAAAATGCCCAGAGGTGGATTTTAAACAGTGAACTACAAAAGAGCTAGAAATGGTCCAAAACAACCAATTACTTCAGCTTCTTGTGCTGAGGTCACTTCCCCCAAGGACAGGTAGGCTGCTCAAGGCTCCCCACTCCCACTGGTGAGCAAAGAAACTTCCTTCTATCCAAGTAAGGTAATGGACAACACAGGAACAACACCACAGCCCAGAATACAGCAATGCCTGTAAACTGGTCTAAACTAGTCGAGGAAGGCGGGAAAACAAGGATTATTTTTTTGTTTTTTTTGGTAGAAACACACAGAAAATGCAGAAACAGTGATAAATTAGTTACACTGGCTAGCACACTTTAGTGGGCAGCCTCCACAGTTAAATTAAACAAACAAGCAAACTTTCGATCAAATTCGACTAAAATGTAACTTTAAGTGCAGATTTTAAAATAATGCAGCAATCAGTTAAAAAACGACTTCTTGTATAACAATACTACTATATCCACGTTCTTTAAACTCATCAGCCATTTCAATCATTTGGTCCTCACACTGAATACTAATGATAAACAATCTACTGACTCTAGTGAACTGACTTTTAACTATTCATTTAAAAACACGGGAAGCACGCATGCTTCTCCTGTGGGTATATCTATTTACACACATTTGTTTTCTATGAACAGTGGTGGTAATAGCCCCTATACTTTCATTTTTGTTCTTATTTAATTGAATATCTAAATAGGTAATTTGTTCATCAGAACAGTTCACTTTAAACCTTAAGAAGTCACTGGTACTACTCAGGTATTCCACATATTCTTACACAATACTCATTCAGAATCACCATGAAGAGGGAATTAATATCAAGTGTGACCAACATTTCTTTAGATATATTTAATTTTCTTACAGTGCCTTGTCTTGTGACTCCATTAATATATGGTTTATCAAAAATACATAAATCTATGACCTACCCCCTAAGAGACCTATAGTCTTGGGGAGGGGTTAGGTCACAGAACCACTATCAATTTATGTACAGTCAATTTTAAGCAAGTATCTTGTACACTCTAACAGTTATATTAAATACTCAGGAGATTTTCTTTCTAAATTGTATGACTGGTATGATGAAAATATGGTTAATTATTTTTTATTGGTCACACTTTATATTGATTCCCTCTTTAAGTTGATTCCGAATGAGTATGGTGCAAGTGCCATATGTAATTTTATTTGTACTAAAACCAATATGGTGGGGAGAACTATTGAAAATATTTGTCAATTAAATGAGACAATACTCACAAAAATATATTTATTTTTGATCAACAACCATATTTACAGATTCCAGGTTTGGCCATGGTTACCCCAATGACCAACACACATGCCAATTTAGTCCTAAGTGAGTGGGAAGAAGAATTTATATTTAGCGAGAGAGAAAAGTTATGAATGGGAATGTCCTATTTTAAAAGCAGTTTGTAGATGATTGCATCCTAATATGGAAAGGGAAAGAGGAAAGTTTAAAAGAATACGTGGAATACCCGAGTAGTACCACTGACTTTTTAAAGGTAAAAGTGAACTGTTCTGATGAACAAATTACCTATTTAGATAGTCAATTAAATAAGAATAAAAAATGAAAACACAGGGACTATTACCACCACTGCTCATAGAAAACAAGTGCATGTAAATAGATATACCCATAGGAGAAGCATGCATGCTTCCCATGTTTTTAAAGAGATAGTTAAGTAGATTAAATACTGATGATAAATAGTGTGAGGACCAAATGACTGAAATGGCCGATGAATTTAAAGAATGGGGATATAGTAGTACTGTCATACAAGAAGTTATGAATCATGGGATTGAGGATAGAAAAGACGGGGCAATACCTTATTTTAGTGGACCAAGGAGTGCTAATGATGAAAATGTGAGTATGGACCTGCCATCAAGAAGAAATAAAATCAGATATTTGACCACATATAATGGAAGAACTAATGAGGTTAAGAAAATAATACAAAAATAATTGGAAAATCTTAACAGCTATGCCTGAGCTAAGTTTATTGATTGATCACGAACCTAGTTTTGCTTATAGGAACTGGAATAATTTAAAAAGAAAGTTATGTTACAAGGATTTTAAGGTAGAGAGAGAAAATAATGTTAGTAACAGAATTGGGATATTTGCTTGTCATAATTGCAGTTGCTGTAAAGACCATTAACAGGGAAGGTGTATTTATTCTATTCTTATGCCACATGTAACACCACTCATGTAGTTTACTTATCTACTTGCATAAAACGGTCCTGTTTCTATATTTGGAAATGTAGTCATAAATTTAAGGAGCGTATAGTGGAACATACATCAGACATACAAAGGGGGGTCCGAACAAACGCACTAGCAAAACATGTTTTGGATAATGATTGCACACATAAATTTAGGTTTGGGGTGATAGATGTGGTGTTTTTAAGTCTTGGGGGGGAGATATGTATAATGTTTTAGAGAATATTGAATATAATTGGATTTTAAGACTTAAGGCTGATGCCTATCCAGGACTGAATAGTGCAATCAGCCTGAAACCTGTTTTAGTAAAAAAACAAATGTATTTGCATTAATGATTGTTCTTATTTCTATCTTCATTGGATGGTTTTGTCATGTGATTATCTAATTATTTAATGGATTCCTTATAAAATCTGTGATGATTAAAAGTTTATGTTAGCACTGAGGAAGGGTTAAGCTCAAAAGCTTTGCAATTGTGCATTCTGTTTTTTTTATTTTTTTATAATAAATAGTTGAGTGTTTCTACATTTTGTTTTCCTTATTTTGTATTTACTGGTTTACCAAATTTAGTTTATCACAGTTTTTCCTTTTTTTGTGAGGACAAAAGGATATGACAGACAGGAGAAGACAGCATGGGTTGTCTGGCTACTAATGGAACTGGAGGAACCAGGCAGCCAGCACAAGATTCACTATGTCTGGATATATCATGCCTGTTGGGTGAGACAGGATGTCTGGAGTTGGATCCAGAAACCAAGGTGGTTGAATCAGTTGAGGCCAAAGGAAGGGAAACCAAATTTGTCAAGGCTAATAAGGGGCAATGAGGATGACCTTGCTCTTCAACCTTGCAGTTTTCTGAAGAAATTTGGGAATTAATGGAGTGGGAGGATATGCATAAAGGAGAGCGAGGGGGGGCTCATTATGAAGTAGAGCTTCCATTGGCGGGATTAGGCCAAAGTAGCTGCTGCATTTATTGTTCAGGGGGATGCAAATAGATTGGAGCATGGGTGGCCCCATTGTCAGAAGATCATGTTCCCAATCTTTTTGTTGAGGGACCATTCATGAGGTAGAAGAATGCTCTTGCTCAATTTGTCTGCTATCACATTTGACTTCCCCGGAATGTGCGTTGCTAAAAGAAAGCGGTTGGAATACATCACCCACTTCTACCCTCTGAAAGCTTCTTGACACAATGGGTAGGATTTGGTTCCTCCCTGTTTGTTGATGTTCTAGACGACTGGCATGTTGTCTGACTGTACTGCAACTGTCCTCAAAGGGAGAGCATTCTAAAATGCTTCCAATTCTGACAGCACTGCTCTCATCTCCAGGACATTTATATGCAAATTGGCCTCTTCAGGGGACCAGGTGCCTTGGACTGTCTTTCCCAGATAATGCCCCCCCTCAGCTGGGAAGCATCTGTGGTCACTACGCCTTTGGGCTGAGGGGGAATGAATGCAAGACCTTGTAGACCTGGTCTGAATGAAACCACTATTTTAGATCTCTCTTGCAGATGCGATTGATTCTTTTCTTGGCAGACACTGGTTGATAAAGAATCAACAACAAAGTAGTTAACATCCATTGTAGAATTGTCATGTAAAACCTGGTGAGTGATGCTAAGGTTATTGCTACCGCTATCGATCCCACAGCCTGAAGGACCAGTTGAGCTGAAATTGAGGTGCTGCATATACTCTTTTTAACTTGAAATCTTACGGTCTGAACTCTCAGGAATGAAAGAGAAGCAATGGTTTTCTTTGTAATGAGAATAGCTGCTATAAACTCTAAAGTCTGAGTCAGTTATAGATGTCATTTGTCATAGTTTATAGTAATCCCCAGTAGACAGCAAGTCTGGAGAACCAAGTCTCTTGCACATATGAGTTGATGTCTGGTTGAAATGGTAATGGGCCAGTCATCTAGATATGGAAACACTTATAATTCTTGCAGTCTAAGGTGAGCTGCTACTACTGCCATGCACTTGGTAAACATCATGGGGGCTGTGGTGAGTCCAAAGGGCAGTACTCTGAATTGATAATGGCTGGCTCCCAGCCAGAATAAGTACTTTCTGGATTGTCTGTTCATCTTTATGTGATAGTACACATCCTGAAGGTCTATAGAGCCCATCCAGTCATCCTTGCCCATGGGAGAATAGACCTAATCAGGACCATTCGAAACTTGGTTCTTTAAACCGTCTTACTTAGTTTGGACAGATCCAAAATTGGTCCCCGTCCCCTGTTTTCTTTGGCTCTAAAAAAAATCTTGAGTAAGTTCTGGATTCTATCTGGTCTGGTGGACCCCTTGGATGACTCTTTTTTCTAGCAGCTTTTGTATTTGAATTGCTACTTGTTCCCTCAGACTGGGTAGAACATTGGGGATTTTGCTTGGGATTGAAGGAGAAAGGGGAAAGTGTATATCTTCTGGAAATGATCCTCTGCACCCAAGTATCTTTTGTTATATCTAGCCAGTCTCTCTGGTGCAGGGATAAACATCCCCTGACTGTCTCCAGAGGTGGACAATCTGGCCTCCTTTCAGGAACACTGGTCAGGTTTGTCAAATAAAGATTCTCTGGAAACCTGGATCTGTGGGCTTCCTCTGCCATGGGGGTGTTTTCATCCATTCAAGTTCCCTCTTCTGCCTCTGGGGGAACCTCATCCACATGTGTCTTGAAAAGGCTTCTGAGACTTCTTGAACCACATTTTTTGACCACCTCATTGATTCCTGGAAAAGGTTCTTTGAGGAGTCGAAAAATGGTTGTCCATGGCAGACAGGGTCTTTCCATCCTTTTCACACGTGGAGAGAGTGTCTTTTAACTTGGGGCCAAATAAAGATGTTTTGTCAAAGGAAGCCTTGAAAGGTTCCACAATTTCACATTGGCACATCCAGGTGTGTCTCCTTATGGAAACACCTGAATCCATTGTCCTTGAGGTTCCTTCCGCTACATGTAAATCAACATCATGGATGAACTGGATATGGACTGTATGGTCATAGGTTGAGAAATAACAGATGCCTGAACTTCATCAGAAGGAGCACCTGAGAGGTGTTTGATAACTCCTTGATCAAATCCCTCTTGAAACCTAGTAAAGTGTGCCAAATAATTCGGAGACCTGAAACTGAAGGTTGCTGAAGTATAGACACGCTTCCCAAATCTGTCCATCTCCTACGACTCCCTACTGTGGGGATGGACAGTGGAACTTTCCTCAGCTAGTTCTTTTTTGGTGGCTGTCACAAAGACCATGGCATCAACATGAACTATGACAGTGTCGTAGGGGGAAGAAATATACTAACAACAGTATCTAAGAGGTACAGAAAAATATACTAAAGACATAAGAAAATATAAGAAATTGTAAGAAACCACAAGAAATCTACAGACAAAGGTAAGGGAAAGAATATAAAAGTTTTTTAAATAAACTTTGTAAGAAAATATGAAACTTATCTGATGTACGCTTGAGAGTTATGGAAGACCACGTCTTTTGCTTGAAGCGGCAAATGAGATCTGGGATACTTGGGGTTGGTACGTTATGGGTAAGGGTGAAGCTCAAGAGGTTTTGGTTGCCAAGAGCTTTAACAATGGGTGAGTCAGATCCAAGAGATCAGATCCAAACCTATCAGTTGAGGACAGAATGAAAATTGACAACATCAGATAGTGTGTTTTTATATTAAGAAAAAGGGGACTGCATTTTTAGTTGCAGTAGAAAAGTAACTTGTTCTGTCCGAGTTGGGAAATGCGCAGTGAGGCTTAAACTGAGACTGTTCAATTGGCCAGAAAATATTTTAGTTGGGTTAGTCACTTTTCATTGACTCTAAAATTCAGCAAATTTGTGTGGCCCTGTCAAGTTCCAAAGATCTCTCAAACACTTGGCATCCTCGTCTGTGTTCTTAAGAGAATTTGGCTTACATTTGGTGCCATTAAGGCTCAGAAAAGTACTTTAAATTGAAATATGTCACTTTTCTAAGCTATTTCAGAAGAAGACTGCTGTTCTTTTCCTAAATCATTTCTTGCATCTTTCTGTACTTCATCACTTTAGTCTGTATTTGCCTCTCCTTGGGTCTGCCTACAGATAGTGTGCTTTGAAATCACTTTAAACCACAAGTTCCCTATTGCTGGTTTGTCTGCCTTAGAAAAACATTGTAACTATTTGCCATAGCTAGATGTTTGATTTGTTTCCGGAGCCTTTTCACTTTTGACTAACTAAACTGTGTTTTTACATAAGAAGACTGAAACTGCAATTCTAATGGCAGTAGAAAGGAAGCCTGGTCTGTCCAAATTGGAAACACATAGAGAGGCTTAAAGTGAGATCTTTTCATTGGCCAGAGGACTTTTTAGTTGGTTAAGTCACTTTTCTTTGAGTCTACAAATTCTTCTTCTCATCATGCAGTGAGCTTTAGCAGTGTCTTATATGAAGTCAGGCATGTAGAAATTACATTTTCCCTATAAAGCTTACCCTGTAACTTTACGCAGTACTTGGTTGCATAAAGAGCAAATTGTTTGTATGCTGAGAAGAACTGCACTATGAATTCAGTCATACATAGCCTAGATGCAGTTTCTACCCTCACATCTCCCAAGTTAGCATGCTCTAACTCCCTCCTGCACCACCACTTTGTAGTTCACCTACAAAACCCTGACAATATACATAGGCACTTTTCCAATTTCTCCCCTACCAGCTTGATAAATATAGGCATCCTGAAACAATGACAAAATTCTCTCATGTTCAATGATATAGAATTAATCCTTAAAGAAACAGATACAGTATACGAGAGATATATGTAATTACACAATGTCAGTGAAGGCAAGTCTCTCATACAAAATCACTCAAAATACCAGTCAAGTTGTCAGTAACATAAGCTTTACAACCACCATACATAGTACTGACGCAACACATAGACCAACATATGCTGAGGCACTTAAATGCAACCTTCCTAAATCCCAAATACCTCCTAGACATTCATCCTACAAAAAGAATCCTCAGCAACTTCAAAACAATACTGAATAACCAGCACAACACATACAGCCACACCCTTTAGATCCTCAACTACGAACCTTACAAGACAAGACAACATACTACCTAATATTTTAGTTAAAGGAGATTCCAATGTGAGACATACAGATGTCTCACTCACCAGCCCGACAAAGGAGAAACTTTCAAATATTGGCTAAAACACTGTCCTCCCCTATACTGTCTTTGCAATGCCAAACTGACAAACCTTCCAACATAAAACCAACCCAAGGGAATCTGAATGTGTTACTCCTCAATGCCAGGAGCATAAACATAAAAATCCACTCCCTCTTGGTTCTCCTCACTATGGAAATGTGGACACCTGTGCAGTTACTGAGACACGGTTTAAAACCTCGGAGACCACACATACATTGTAAGGTTTCAATGCCTTACGCACATTTAGGCCAGCTACTGCACAGTCAGGGACCAAAGGTGAAGGGGTCTGAATCTATATCAGCAACAACATGCAAAGCCATGGAATGAATTATCATGCAAATAATCAACTGGACCCAACTAAGTCTGGCTTTGTCAAGGGAAGGTCATGCCTACTTAACCTGGTGAACTTCCTTGAGAAGGCCCCCAAGGCAATAGATGAGGGGGGAAATGGTGCATACCACCTTCATGGACCTGTCTAAGACATTCAATACAATATCCCACTCAGGTATAGTTGACAAACTCACTGAACTGGGCATAAACCCCTACATCACTCAGTGGATTGCAAGCTGGCTCACAGATAGGACCCAGGAAGAATGGATTGGTGATACCATCACCACTAACTGGCTGGTCACCAGTGGGATACCTCAGGATCCCATGCTGGGACTGCTATTTGGCATCTACTTCCTAAAGTTAAAGGCTAATGTCAAGGACAATTTAACTGACCAAGTTCACAGATGACTGCAAACTGGGAACTATCACAAATTCCCCCTGTGGCATAAATATCTTACAAGAGAGTCTAACACAGACAGATGACTGGTGCCAATGTCATGGACTAAAACTCAATGCTAAGAAATGTGTTATTAACCCTTTTGGGAAAACCACCACTCAAGCTAATTATGGCATCCATAAGACACCCTTAATAATTCACCTGGTAGTCAAGGATCTGGGAACATATGTCAATAGTAATCTAGCCTTTGACCAACATGTTGCTAAGGTAGTAAGACAATCATTCTATGTTGCCCAATTTACAAGTATGAGCTTGGCATCAAGGTCCAAGGAAGTCATAGTGACACTTTATTCAGCTCTTATCAGACCTGTCACTGCATATAATGCCCCCTTTGCCACGTACCTGATCAGACATATGCAACAGATGGAGCAAACATGGACGTTTCTTACCAAGAGAATCCAGAGTACAAACATACTGCCCTATACAAATTGCCTTAAAGCCCTATCACTATAATCTTGTCTTCTACATGTTACTGAGAGGTTACTTATGCCTGACATACAAGGCATCCTTGCATCCAGCTCTGATGGACCTTTTGCACATCCACAAAATGAACATAATCAGAAAACTAGATCCAAGAATTAAAATTTTGCTTGTGACATAAATAAGATATGTTGGTGAGACAAATATGTGTTTCAGAGGTTTCCCATGCTCTGGAACAGGCTCCCCATCCATGTGAATCTGAGTCCATCCCTAACCCTATTTAAGTGTAACCTTGAAGAATGGATGAGAAATCAGAAATTCACCCTGGGTCTGAACCCCCCCCCCATGTCTCTGCTAGACAGAGGAACCCAGTAATAACAAGACTAGCATAGCTCCCCCACACACAACTTCTACAAACTTCCTAACATACCCCTTCTTAACAAATGCCCATAATTCATAGAGGTGAAACTGGGTTGGATTTCATGGCTAGGCTTATGAAGGACCTGGTGATCATTAGCCTAGTATATACCTAAGAACCTATGGATCCAGAATTGCAAGACAGAAATCTTAAAATTGCAGGCATAAATACCATATATAAAGTTTAGATAGATGCAGCCAAAATAAAGGATTTTGAAGCTCAAAAATAAAATTTTGACAAAACCTGTGCCAGCAATTTTTAATTAGGTATGGTAGATTTCAGTATTTAAAGATACTGGCAGGAAACCAGTACTTCACCTCCCAGCTGACATTTCTAAGTTTTTACTCATGTTCAGTGCAATATTTCATTTTATACTTACTGAGATACAGAAGAGATATCTGCTATGTATGAGTTGATCAGTGATTGCACTTTGGAAACTTCATAGTAAGTGGTGTATGCTTTTTTATGTGCTTTAGCTATAATTCTATGGTTCATAGCTATAACTGATCTTTAGGTAGTATAGGAGCACACATTATCTTATAGATTGTTAATTCTTGGATTTGGATGTACACCTCCTGCTTGAAGGTAGTCTGATTTTTTTTTCTGGAATAAGAACTTGAATCAGTAAATGGATACTTCAAGTTCATACCCATGAATATAGAGCTTGCGTACAGTTTAGTGCAAAAGTTAGCAAATAATGCTTCCAACTGATTAGTAATAGGGAGGGAAGTGTCCCATTGTTTGGGCATGAGGGACTTTCATGAATGCACCTGCTGCCATGTGTAGGTGTCAGATGTAAAACTGCAGGTGACAAGATGGAAGGGAAGAAGCCATTACAAAAGTATGGTTATAGGGTGTGATATGATGTTATTGGTGTAAATAGGTCAATCTAGATCATAAAAAAGTTGAGTTTAAATCATATGATTATCATTAATTAATGCAGATGCATCACTGCAGAATTAGGAGGAATGACACAGCCATGCAGGAAGGATCAGTAAATGGTGTATTGAGCAGGGAGCACATGGAATGCTAATATTAGTACATTATAATAATAGCAAGCAGGCATGATAACAATAACAAAAAAAGATCTGTACTGTAGGGAACTGCACTGCAATGCATTGCAGGTGGAAATGGGTGAAAAGATTGTGATGAAGTATGCAGAAAGCCTTTAAAGTACTATTATATTTCGATAGAAAATACCGGAGTTAAAATGAAGATGTGCAAACAATAGGCATTCTGTGGGACTGTTGCTCTCTTCTGTGAGTGAGATAAGCCAGTTGACACTGGTTCTCCAGTCTCCACCAAGGATCATAAATGGAGCATGTATGCTTGGACATGTATCCCTCCACCTTCCACCTGAGAGAAATGACTGCACTCAGCAGCTTCAGTTGTTCCCACCCCAAGTTAACTCCTCTATTTCCAGGACCTGTAACCCATCACAGCTCATTTGGGGCATAATTAGGGCTGTTTTCCTCTATGCTTTTGAGCCATAAACTGTGTGGCAATTTTACTGTCTAGAAAGGACGAGTTTCAACAGACAATTAAATAATTGCCAGACAGAATAATAATTTGTTCTTGACTGGTCTGACTGATGATGTAAACAATGGGTAAACTTATATTTTGAGTTACTCATAATGGCACTGAGGATTCAGTCACGGGCATGGGATCTGATATCAGGAATTTTGGAATGCATTAATCAGTTTAACTAATTTTACTGCACAGACACATCAAGGTGGCCTCTATAAACTTCCCCTTTTAAGTACAAACTTGCCAAAGCTGGGGAAAACACGAGAATCAGTATTCTCATCATCATTCACTTCAGTCATGGCAGATTCAGTTAGAAATCCCTAAGGTTTCTTCTTGCATTTGGACTTCCTTGCCATCTTTAAAGCAGAAGAGTCTGAAGATGAGGAAGACATTCTTTTCTTGGCTAAAGCTGTCCCTGGGTAATGCAGAAGGTTCTGGGTCTGTGACTCTTGCATGACGGTTTGCATGGCATATGGTTAAAGTAGAAGGTGTTTCCAGACTGGTAGTTAATTCCCGCATTGAAACTGAGTATGACATCAGGGGGGTGCCACAGCAATGATATTTGTAAGTTTGGAATGAATACAGATACTGAAATCTACATTGGCCCTGATATAATCTAGGTTAAGGTGTCCAGCAATGGACCTAGTAATTCAAAAATGGCCACCAAAAAGGAAGAGACTGATGTTAGCACCAACCGCTTGAGCCTGAGCACTAATCCCAGGGCTCCCATCTAAACCAGGGGATTCATTGTCTGAGAAAGACAGTTACTGTTGAAATCAGCACTGAAACACTAACTACCAATGTTGGCTGTAGTTATCAGCTCTGCTGTTTAACAAGTCAACTCCTGTACCCTCTTCAGAGAATTTCTCATATCAGTATACATCTATTAATTTCCTTCTAATCTCATACTATCTCTTTTGTGCACCTGTAAATGCTCATGATGCATAAACAACTGGTCTATACTCCTGTAGGATCACAATTTCTACACCATTCTGATTGCATCTTCATAAGTAAGGCCCTGTAGCATACCTGGACCAATGTGAGTAAAACACTGAAAACACATGCTTTAAGTTTTGACAGATCCTTGTCTCATTTTAGAATATTGTATAAACAAACATTATACTAGGAGAATAAAGCAGGGAATGGGAGTGAAGAAGGAGGATTTACCTGATCTTTTTATCAGCCATTTAATTAGGCCAGAAACTGGTTATAAATTAAGTGTTTATATTATGATAATTTTAAATATTCTTGATTGCCTTCCCTTGATGTCCTCACTTCCTTCTCCAGTGTTTCTGTAAATAGAAGACAAAATATGCAATATGTCAACAATAGCACACATAAATGAGCCACTATCACAGCATAAGAACAAGATTTAATGTTGATCAACAAGCAAACATAAGAGGTTGATATTAATCATGTAAACTAATCCTACTGTTTACTGAATTACTGACTGCTCTAGCTGCACTGTCATCAAAGTTGGGGAGTAAGTGGATCCCAAACATTCGTGGCAGCAGTATGCTTGGAAATTTTCTATGCGAGACTATGGAAAGTGTGAGGCCAGGGACACCAGCCTTCCACTTTTCACATAAAACTACTGGATAATTCCTAATTTGGTCTACCTGAATATTGGAAAACACATTTTCTATGAATTAGGCAAGAACATTCATTGAGCATGACATTGTATTACAAGTAGTAAACATAAAAATGAATCTTTCAGTTTACATTAGTGACTGTGTTGAATTTAGAATGTTTTAAATCTGCATATACAGATACATTAAGAAATTATGATAACATTATGGTAAGGGTAACACATTTCACTTACGGCTTATTGTTATAATTTCAGGATACAATCTCATAAAAATGACAAGATATTATTTAAGATCTATAAATCACTGCCTTGTATGTGAGCTTCAAAACAGCTGTCCTCAGTAAAGTGTTCATGCTTCTTTCTTCACTGTGGCTTTCACGGTCGTCTCTGACAAAATAATGCCATATACTAAAAACACCATGACATTAAATGCATCCATCTATCCATGCACCAGTTATCTAAGCTGTTTGTTTTGGTTAGTGTTGCAGTAGGAGGAAGCAAAATAGGGCAATCCAGAAATCCCTATCTGCAGTAGCAATATCCAGTTCATCCTGTGGAATTCCTAGGTCTTCCCAGGCAAGATGAAAGATATAATCCATCTGAAGTATCCTGCTCTGACACAAGACTTCCTCCTAGGGGGTTCTGACTGGCATACCTTCCATGGAAGGCACCCAAGGGACATCATTACAACCCAAGATTGTTCTTGACTGCTAAACTCTTCCTTCTGTCATAGACAGTAAGCTAAGCTATCCTTAGAGGAAATCTCATTTCTCCCACATAGGTTCACAGGTTAAGTACTAGGCTAGCTGACCATGTCAGTCATATTAAGCATAGCCAATTTACTTCAAAGGTGAGACTCAAGCCCTGCACCTTGTGAGGTAAACACCTTGACCATTATGCCAACCCCCAATCCACAAAATGAATATTCTGTTCATCAATAACTACTTGGCTATCAGTCTGAAGACTATTAGAGGCCTAGCCAACAATCAGAGGTCAGAACTGAACCCTGCACCTAGTATCTGTGAGGTAAAGACCTTAACCATTATGCCAAGCTCATCTATTTTCTCTGATGTCTTCCTTTGGGTCACTACTCAAACATCAGGACCTTGGATGAGGATGGGAACATCAAATGGTCATAAAACTGAGATCTATGACCTATGTCTCAATTTTCACTTTAGTAACAAAGACTAGTACAGCAGCCATCCAGTGGTCAGGTTCTTGAACTTCCCTACCTTTCCTTGTGAACCATATCCCTATATTTTAAACTTCTACACTTGAGACAGCTGCTCCCCACTCACATGCAAAGAAAATCTGCTTTTCATGCAAACAAGCATGAAATCTGATTTAAGAAGTGCAGACATTCATCCCAAATACTTCAAACGATCACGCAAGTTCACAACAGAATTGATAACGTGGAGATAGCTTTAGAAAAAATAAAATTGCACAGATATACGACTTCAAAAAATCTACACAGACTAGATAATAAAAGTAAGATGTTAAGCAAAAAGACACAAATCAGTAATACCCCAAATCCTTACATGAATAAGCTTACTTCAGACATAGAGGAAATGCTTAATATATTTTTTTAAATTCCATGGGGATCTTAATCAAGATAAAAATAATAATCCAGATGATTACACAATTGACAACTATTTAAAGAAAAATGTTACTAATATACTTAATGACCAACAAATATCTCTGCTGAATAGGCATATTACCCTAAAGGGAAAAATGGTAAAGCTCCAGGGTTAGATGGTTTAAGCATAGAAATACATAGTCTGCTACCAATAATTATTTTAGAATTACTATGTGATATTTTCAGGATAATTCAGAGTGACAAAATAAATCCTACCTCATAAAAATTTTCTGTAACCCCACCTATACTTAAACAAGGAAAGGATAATAAGTTAGTTTCCTCATATAGACCTATTTCATTACTAAATATAGACTATAAAATATTAATTTACATTTTCGCTGTAAGATTAAGTAATATAGTAGATTAAATGATAAAGATCAAACAGGATGTATAGTCACTAGATTAACACATGATAACAGAAAAAGGGTAGTAACTATCTTATATTTAGCAATATGAATAAACAAGAAATTAGCCCTAATTAGCTTAGATATCAGGACAGCTTTTGATTCTGTAGACTGGAAATAATTGCTTAAAACTTTAAACGCATTTGCATTTCTAGAACAATTTATTAGAATGTTTAAAAACCTATATAGAGACACCTAAGCATATGTTAAAACTGGATCTTACATTTCTCAAGGATTCATTTTAAACAAAGACACAAAGCAAGGATGTCCCTTGTCCCCTCTACTATTTACATTAGTTATCAAACCCTTAGCTAACAGTATAGGAAGCAATGAAAAAGTTGATGGATTTTCAATTAACAAGGATTGCCAATCTAAAATACAGCTTTTTTACAGATTATATTTTGCTAATTATAGGAGATTTAAATTATTCAATCGGAAAAAATATATAAGGAAATTGAAATTTTTCAAGTATTGCTGCTGAAATTTAATAATAATAAAACTGAAACTTTAGTGTTAAATCAATTACTAGATGATACATTTAAAGATAAATATAAATATAATTGAATGAGCTTATTAATAATAATTTCAGAAAAATAATTGAAGAAGTGTTATTTCTTATTAAAATTTTTTTTTTTACTTTTGAGGATAGGTATTAAAATGATTATATAACCCATGATTATATATATATTTATATTGCATTCAGTAGCTTTAAAACCTGACAAAAAACATTTAAAGAAAATGGAAAAAAAATGTTAACTTCATTCTTATGGTATCTTAAAATGCTAAGAATTGCTTATAGAAATCATATACGATTATGGGAGTATGGTGCTATTATCTTTCCTGATGTAAAACTTTATTCTGTTGCTGCAAATTTTAACTCTATTATACTCTGGATAGACTCAGCCTACACCAGTCAATGGAAAACCATTCAGGAGCAGATTATACTAAATTCTTATAAAAGTTTTTCAATTATAATACATTAGAAATCAGTTTCATCTGGTTAATAAAAGTTACCTTAGAAGGAAATTCATTTCAGTCTTTAGACTTTGCATATATATGAAATTAATTCTTAAAACAGTTAAAAACTATGTTTTGAAAACTCCATTAATATCAAAACGGAAAATGTGCTTTCCTATTGCATATGCCTTTAGATTTACAGAAACTTAGAACAATGTTAAAATGAATTCATTAAAAAGGAATGGATTAGTATTATGGTCTGATTGCTTTGAAAAATGAAAAGACATAAGTAACCTAGAAACTCTTGACTCAAAGTAGTTCAGACTTATTAAAGATATATAGCACTCATCCTCTTCCTACTAGATGGGGACATTCACCCAAATCCCGGCCCAAACCATAACATTAACTCTACAAACAGTAACCCAAATAAATCTAGTACACTAAAATCTATCAAACCTTCTAACTCACTCTCTATAGCTCACCTTAATATACGAAGCATTTGTAACAAAATTACTCAACTTCATGCCCTTTTAGATGTCCACCTATTTGACATCCTATGCCTATCTGAAACCTAGCTTAAAACCACTATTAAGGACAATGAAGTGACCCCACCAGGCTATAATATCATTAGATTAGACCGCACTGCCAAAAAAGGAGGAGGAATAGCAATCCTCTATAAAGCAGAGCTACAAGTTAGCACTGTAAATCATAACCTACCTTCTGACAACAGTACTGAAGTACTAATCACTAAATTTCAAATCAACACACATAAGGCTATAAATATTATCTGTATATACCTTCCTCCAGGAAACAATATCAGTACACTCGAGAATATCCTTAACTGGCTTTCCATAAATCTACCACAAGAAACCATAGTCCTTGGAGACTTTAACATAGACTGGAATACCTTTAATACTACACACCCTACCACCCATATCAACCTTTATGGCTTCTCACAAACTATCGACTCCCCTACCAGAATTAACAAACCCAACAACAAAGAAAGTACCTTGGACTGGATACTTACTAATAGTCCCCATCAAACATACAAAACAGGTACCCTCCCAGATGACCTAAGTGACCACTCACTAACCTATATTATCAGACATAAAACCAACCAAACTTTCCCATTCTCATACAGAACACTACGCACCAAAAAGCAATTTAACCCAGAACTTTTCCAGGCTGAACTCAAACAATGTAATTGGTCACCATTAAATCTCTCCCAATCAATGAAGCAGTAGAGTACTTTAATTCTAATTTCCTAACCATCCTGGAACATCATGCCCCCTTACGATCTGTTAGAAACAAATCTAAACCAGCCCCCTGGCTCACAAACATAACTAGACAAAAAATCCTAATTAGAAACAAATTCTGGGCAAAATGGCGTTCCACTAAAAATCCTTCAGATCACCAAATCTTTAAACAACATAGAAACAACACAAAACAAGCCATCCTGTCAGACAAAAAGAACTTCTACCTACAGCACTCCCACCATAAGGAACCACAAAAGTTTTGGACTAGCATTAACAAACTCCTATACCCAGGTCAGTTAATCACTCCCAACCCACTTGGCTCCAACCCTAACAATCCCTCCCAAACTGCTAATGCCTTCAATTCTTTCTTCACAAATGCCACCCAAAAACTTGCTAGCCATTTATCTCCTGATACATCAAATTTGCCTACTTCTACCACTATCCCACCCCCACCATTTGATATACAACCAGTACCTAATTCCTTCATTTGCTCCCTTCTCCAAAAACTTAAACCTACCACCCCATCAGCAGACCAACTCCCTGCAGAATTTCTACAAAAAGGAGCTAAAGCCATTGCTTACCCCATTTCCATACTCATCAACAGAACCATATAAGAGGGGACTATCCCATCCATCTGGAAAATTTCCCATATTATCCCACTACACAAAGGAGGTCACTCCAATGACTACTCTAACTTTCGTCCTATAGCTCTGTTATCCCCTCTTGCAAAAATTATGGAAAAATGCATCCATAAGCAACTTCTAAACCACCTTCTCCATAACAACCTCCTTGCCAACTGCCAACATGGTTTTAGACCTTTTCACAGCACTACCACTGCTCTACTATCCTTCACAGACAGCATCAACAAAAACCGCAACAATAATATTTTCTCCTCTGCTGTCTTTATTGATTTATCTAAAGCCTTTGATATGGTTAATCACCAACTCCTAATACACATTCTGAAATCGCTTTCACTTAATTCCCTAGCTATAAATTGGTTCAAATCTTACCTTGAAAACCGTCAACAGGCTGTACTCTGGCAAAACAAACTCTCTAGTAACCTTCCTATTACCCTTGGTGTTCCACAGGGCTCCATTTTAGGCCCACTTCTATTTTCCATCTATATTAATGACCTTCAATCAGCAATCCCTCATACCATCTGCATTCAATATGCAGAAGACTCTACTATTATCTGTACAGCCACCTCTCAAACTGAACTTAAATCTCTTACCCAACAAGCTTTCAACACTGTAGAACAATGGTTCTCAAACCAATGCCTCCTGCTTAACCCCAAAAAAACTAAATTGCTACTCTTCACACCAACCCGAAACTCCACCCTATTCACCTTACACTCACATCTACTGATGGAACTGTTATTACCCCCGACACATCTACTAAACTCCTAGGAATAACAATTGACAACCTAAACTTTGATAGTCATATAAACAGCACAATAAAATCAGTTAACAAAAAACTAGGATCCCTTTATAGAATTAAGCCCTTTCTTACACCAGTAGCTAGGACCACTATAGCCAGAACCCACTTAATCTCAACTCTACTTTATGCTCCCCCTATATATACTAACCTTTCAAAAAGTAACCTCAACAAACTGGCAACATCCTATAATAACATTGCTAGATTTGCAACAGACTCTCCCTTCAGAACTCATCACTGTTTAAACCTAAAACAACTGGACTGGCTAGAATTTCTTAACCATATTCAATTTCTCCAGCTTACCATTGTCCATAAGTCCCTGCACCAACCCCACAACACTCCAATACTCTCTACCATCATTACACCTTACAAAAACCTCAAGAACTTACACTCCTCAAACAAACTCCTGATCAACACTTCTAGATCCAATAATTCATCAGGTGACTCCCTATACTCTAACTCTGTAGGCAAGCTATGGAATTTATTACCTACTGAACTTACAACTCAAACTTCTCTTTCACTCTTTAAAAATAAACTAAAGCTATTTCTTAAGACACACTGGCTATGCACCTGTACTAACCCTGACTAACTTCCTTCCTTCTAAACTAATAACTTCTCTGAAACTTCTAATACTCCCCTACTGATACAAAATGCCATAACATTGCTAATCAAATTGTATATACTGTATATCCTCACTGTCTATTGCATTTGAGAGACAGTGAGAGAGAGAGAGAAAAAAAAAAATTATATATATTTTTTGTTTTTATAACATTTGTATCTTCTAATTTGTCCCATTATCACCTTTTGTATTTTTAATTGGATGTATTATGACTTTGATATGTCTATTTTATGTCTTTCCTGGAGCTTTTCTCCCCGGGCCTCTACTGAAAATGGACATGTATCCAGCTAGACTAGCCCGGTTAACAAATGTAAAACAAAATAAATAAATAAATAAAGACACATCCTGCCTACTTAACCTGGTTGACTTATTTTAGAAGGCTATGAAAACAATGTATGAGAACAAATCAGTACAACCTGCATATCTTGGCCAAGTCAAAACATACTTCTATACCAAGTCATCAAGAGGACAGGAAAGGTGGGAGGTATGTTACCAAGGATGGGGGCCTGCTTATTCAAATCTATCATTGTGGTACATAAAGAACAATCTGCTGAGAGGAGATCTATCCTCAGAACAGCAGGATGGAGTTCTAAGCTTGTCTTCATGAGTGATCTTCAGTTGAACATACACCCGGATTACTACAGTTACAGCATATGACCTCGACCTAAAGATCACATCCAGTTTTTATAGTGTCCTGCAGAGGTAGTATAGTCTAGATGGTCAATGTAGCTGGCTGCATTATAGAACAACAAGTTTAAGAGTTAGCCATTGCTCTAGTACAATGTGACCTAGGATTAGAAAGAAAGAAAGAAAGAAAAGGCTTTTTATACTTTTTATAACAGAACTTGATGCAGCCTGTTAAATAATTAGCTAGAGGTATTCTAGACACTGTACCAGGCTTTTATTACAAAAAGATATGACAAACTGATAGTCTTTTCTGACAGAGTCTTGTTGACCACACAGAACATCAGCTCTCTATATACATCCATGTAATGTAATAAAAATTCACCTCTATTTGCATAAAAGGGAAGAATACAGGAAGATGATTTGATTAGTCGAGGCTAATAGATTCAATGATTAGGGATGAAGGCTGAGATTGTATGCATGGACAACATACCTCACATGAAGAACTAGGGTCCTTTAACAGTACGTCTAATGTAAAAAGTACCATTGTTAAGACCTTGCATGCCTTCAGAGAACCTCGAGACACAAAATTCTAGCCTTGGTGGAAATCAGAAATGACAGTAGGGTCCACTTTAATAGAAACAAGGCCCACTTTAATTGAAGCATAGCTAAGGTCTATATCAAAAAATCTGAAATAAATAATACAAGATTGAATAAACAGGAGCAGTAAAAGGATCGAAATCCTCTGTAGAAGCCAAAATGGAAACCTGAATCCACTTTTTATAAGCTTTCTTAGTATGGAACTTCTGTGCAGTGATGACAATCTGGACTATCCTAGTTTGGTAAAAAACTGTAGAAGCCATATGGTTACTTGTAGGGAGTGGAGATCCAGATGAGGCATAATGGGGGGAATGGGAGAATTGCACCTTGAAGGACCACAGGCAGAAAGATTTCTTCAATAGATCAGGCCCAAGTAAGGAGAACCAAATTTCTTAAGGTCAAAACAGGGTTATGAAAATGACTCTGGAATTGTGCCATTTCATTTTCTCAATGAAATATGGGACCACAGAAAAAGAGGAAAGTGCAGAGGAATCCATATTGAGGTGACTTAACTGCAGCATTCTTGGGATGTTCCCCTGGAAGGGGAGATGGAAAAAGAAGTGGCTGCACTTTGCACTCTTTGGGAAGCAAAAAGGTCACAGCAATACATCCCAATAACAGAACATCTTCCATTCGACTGATGAGGGAGCACCCGTATGGCACCATAAGGCAACAAATGAGCTTATCCACTACAGAGTGGGCTACCCAAGAATGTGGTTTGTAATCAAAGTGCTTCGCTGCCATACTTCATTCCCATACCTTTACTACAAAAGGGGAAGGAATACTTTCCTCTTGACTTACTAATACATCAAGCCACTGCTGTGTTGATATGGATGGAACCTGACAAGAGGAGTCCTGAAAGTCTTGAAAGGTGAGAAGGACTGCCCTCACCTAAAGTATATTTATGTGCAAACTGGCATCAAACTGTGGTCATGCACCTTGATGACACTGTCCATGGCAATGCCTCCCCATCCTAGGGCAGAAGTGTTTTTGGTGATTCCTACTACAGGGACAGGAATCAGAAATGGGCTGTCTAGGGTCAGGTTCAGAGTATATCTGAGATTTGCAAGCATTGGAAATTCTGATATGAAGAGTCATCTTTAGATCATTGAAGTCTTAAGGTCCAATGAAGTATTCTCATATAAACCTCAAGAAGAGTACCATGGTAACAGTCACTGACATTATCCTCAAAGTCTGATACAAAGCACAGTTTGGCACTTTGTGATTTAAAAATTTGGTGAACAAACGATTGAAAAGGAGGAATTGTGTCTATTTTTTAAATTAACCTTGCATTCTATGAACGTGAGCAGATGGAATAGTTCCAGCTGAGATTTACCAAGTTTTATACTGGTTTTCATTCCTTAGGAATAATTGTGATATGGGACTGCCAAGCAGTTAACAGCCCACAGAAAGATATAATGGCAAGCAGTAACATTTGGGTAGGAAAATACTTTACTCCTTGCAACCTCTCGTTAACATCAACAACAGAAATACATTTGGTGAACATTCTCAGGAGTGACAGGAGACCAAAATGAAAAGTCCTGAATCTGAAAATGAAAAGTCCTGAATCTGTAATGACTGGCTTCTGGCCAGAAGTGAAGATATTGCCTGGACTTCTTAGCAGTCATTATGCAAAGGTAGGTGTCTTACTGATTTGAAGAGAATAACCAATCTCATTCTGACAGTCATGAAAAAGACTGCACCATGACCATCTGCAAGGTATTTAGGAATAAAACTGGCCTAGGCCACTCAAGTCCAAAATTAACCAGAGATCCTCATTTTCAGGAGTACTAATAACCTAATCCTCTCAAAGGGTATCCTGGATAGCTTTTTCCTCTAGAAGGTCCAAGACCTCTCTTCACCCTAAAGGCTTTAGATCAGGAAGGATGCTGGCCAAGGGTAGACAGCGAGGATGGAGAGGAGTGGGAAATGGGAATGTATCCATCCATCCATCCATCCACAATCCCTTTTTTTCTCATTCTTTACACATGGGGTCGGGGTGTCACCTCCAGCAACAATCATCTACAGCCAAGGTTTACATCGCCGGGTGGCCAGCCCTGCCATGGAATGGAAATGCATATCCCCTAGAAATTATTGTCCTTGTCCTACATGATGGCCAGATAAGCAGTCTGGTGGAAAGACATTGGAACTTGTACTGCCTCTAGGGTGAGACAGTCAAGTAAAGCCCCAGTGGTTAGACTACTCTCTCTAAAAAAGGAGGAACATGACTCTCTAGTGCTACCAATTACCTCTAACTCTAAGTGGACATACATTCTGAAAGCTGCCATGAAATCCACTGCATTCTTGAAAAAGGCCATTGTGGTGACTGAAATTTGACACCAAGAGCAGTTAATGTTTTTCTTTCATTCTTTCCTTTATATTCTCCTGGTGAGTATACACTATTGGTCCAAAGAGACAGGATCCATCAAATAAATAGAAAGAAAAAGTTTATGTAGGTCACCCTAGTGTCTTCTGCAAAATCAATTAAGTAAAGCCAGATGTAACAGCATATAGCTATGCCAGCACCTGCATCTCTGGATAATCCTTCAGAAGAGTTATAAGCAAGTCCATTAATGAGGTTTGAAATACAAGATATAGTTGTCTGTTGTAACTGTAACTTTTGCTGCATCTCATCTGAAGCTTACCATGTGGGACGTACAGTTTAGGCCACTTGAAAAAAAAAGAGGAGAATATGCAAACCTGCTTCCTGAATCTACCCATAACTCAGGACTTCTTATCAGGAGACTGGAAAATAGGACCCTGACACATATGCCGTTTTAAAGATAGAAACTACCATAACTCTACCAGGTTTTGGGTTTTCTCACCAACAGTTCTAACTCTTAGGAGGTCAGAGGAGTCGGTCTGATTGCCACAAAATAGGAGCTACAACATCAAGATTGTCTCATGACCTAGGCATAGCCAAATTTAACATTTTATTAACATGTGGGACCACCTAAGAAGATGATGTTCCAAAAGATCTCCTGCAGAGTTTTCTGTGGAGAAAACCCTGGGTTAGTGAGACATCTCTCTCGCTCTCTCCATATTTTCATTTCTAAAATCTCCACAAATTTGGGGTCATCTGGGCAATACATGGAAGTTTGTACTCTCTTTGTCATCTGCATCTGGTGGTGGTGACTCTACAGGTGAGTCAACATGCTTCTTCTTATATGTATGTTTCATGTGGTGCAGTCAGAAATGCTAACAGTTCAGAATGTCAGCAGTGAGAAAGTGCAGTTGTGTAAGTAAAACTTACCATAACAGTAGATGTTTGAATGATATCTTAACTATATGGGTTAAATCCTGACAAGGAAATAACAGCCGGCCAACTTCTAAAGCTTTAAGGCACATTCCGTGCGCCCAAACTGTCAAAAAACTCAACCTGAGCTGACTAAAAGATAAGTTTGGGCACAAAGCCCTTGAATTTTTCTGCCAGCAGAGACAGGAAGGTTGAGCCCTGAAAGGACAATGCTAGGCACAATAAAAAAATAACCCTGGCATAAAAAAAAAAAAAAAAAAAAAGAAGGGTGGAGGGAGGGAATGGCTACTGTATCAGTGAAAATTTGAACATCTACTCTTACAGCAAGTTTTTCTTACACAACTGTACTATATACATCATACTGATCACTGCAGCAGTAGCCTTAACTATACAGGTAGACTACCTTAGCTAACTACATTTGGGACGTGCAAGGAGAAAAGTCCAGGAGCCCCTGAAGGAGGGTCCAAGTAAAGCTTGATCTGAACCTAGAGAAGGAATCATAGGATAATAGGAGATTATTAGGCTATCAACCTTGAGATCATTTTAAGCCTAGCTATTTCAACCCAATGTACTACCATAGAAGTACTAGTCAATACCCAAGATTACATTTAGTAATGACTGCCCATGTCCAGGAGGGTTGTGGGCACCATCTCCAGTAAGAATTTACAGTGCCCCAACCACTCTTCCAGGTTCCTCTTGAAAAGTGTCATAGCGGTGTTCTGTTTCACATTAATTGGTAGCCTGTTTCAAAGATGTGGCAACTTGCTGGGAGATGAATCTGGCACTACAGCATGTCCTGTTTAAGTCACAGGCCATATTTAAGTCCCTGGAATGGGTAGCTTATAGTGCTTTGTAAAAGTACACACATAGGACCAAGCAGCAGGTTCTAGAATACCTCTAGAATCCAAACCCTTACAAAAAGTCAAATGGAGCAAATGTTAGCTTCTCTAACATAAAATTAAGATTCCAATGAGGGATCACTGGTTTTCTTGGAGGGCTCTTATGCAAAATCCCTTTCAAGAACATTTTGACATGAAACTGCATTTGAAAGAGTAGGACCCATGGGCTGATAAATGAACCTTGACAGAGGAATAAGAAAGGCCATAGGATAGTAACTCACATGAATATTGTAGAACCAGAGAACAACTGTCCTGAATGGGTACTGGATATGTTGCTGGCACCAACTAGAAGACCTTTTCCATTTTCTAATATATGATTTTCTAACAGCAGACTTTCTTGACTCTGTTAGCACCTGAGTAGATTCAGTCTTTGAGGAAACTTGTGGTAATTACCCCTGGCCATTTCCAAAAGAAGGAAAAACCACAGTTGCATGGGCCAGAAGGGAGTTAGCACAATGATCTTGGGAGATCCCTTCTTAATCTTCAGATGTACCCTGAATATTAGAGGAAATGGTGGAAATGCATACAGGAACATTCCTGTCCAAAAAAAGAAAAGGTATCTGTCTTCCAGGCCTTCTTGCATAGAGTCCTGGAACAACATTTTCCAGTTGATTGCTCAGAGATGAGGCAAATAAGTCTGTCTGAGGAATTCCCCACAGATGGACCAAATCTTAGAAGACCCTCCAAGTTAGTTGACATTCATAAGGGTCTGCCCAGATCCTGCTCAGCTTGTCTGACACACAGCTTTGCTCTGAAGGAATTTAGGATGCCCTTGCATGTTGATGTACTACATGACTGTGGTATTGTCTGTAACCACTTGAAGAGGTCCCAGGGACCAAAGATGATTCATAGAGCTGAGTGCCTTGATCATTGCAAGCATCCCCTTGCTTGATGTTTATGTGCTTGCATCTGTCCTTGGTGTCTCACATCCCCTACACTTTTATCCTACCTGAAACTGCTTCCCAAAGAAAGTCTGAAGTTTCTGTGGTGACTGACTGCTTTGGAGAGGGGGAGACATGGATTTAAGCATATCTGTTGTTTCCACCAAACAATTTCCCTTCTGACAAACCCCAGCACTGTAATATGAAAAAATAAAAGGTGTCGATGCTTGGACAAAAGAGATTTCAGATGCCACTGTGTCTTTCTCATGTGGAATCTTGCCAGGGGTATCATGAGAATCTTGCCAGGGGTATCGTGATAATCATACATGTCTTGAGACCCAAAATACTGAGTTATTCTCTTGCAGTGACCGAAGTATTTGTGGGAAACCTTAAACACCGACCTAAATAAAGATCTATTTTTCCTGTGGAAGAAAAGTTCTTTAAAATGAGGTCTCGAGTTGACATCCCAGGAACACAATCCTGTGTGAAGGAGTCAAGAAATACCTTTGAATGCTTCTTCTTAAACATCTGTTTACTTGAATTCTGTTGAGACTGTTTATTCATTTCTTTGGCAAAACTGGATGAGAAGAAAATCCCTTGCATAATTTGGAAAAGGAGGGCTGAAAAATCTTAGAGATTCCCTGGATCACCTTGCCTTTTTATTACATTTTTGATTGCATCTGCAGCAGAGAGGCCAAACACTAAAATCTCTCATCAAGGGAAAAATTACAGTCTCATTTTTAACATCATTCATTAAGGTTCTGAAAATGCAGCCATGCAAACCTCCTTAAAACAGTGCCAGTGGCCATAGCCCTTTAATAAGTATCAACAGAGTCATACACACACTGCAAACAGTAAGTAGTGACCCATGCAATAGAAAGAACCAAGTTATTTAAAGCAAATTTTTCCTCACAAGAAGAAACTGCAGATAAAACATGCCTTGTACTTTTACAATTTGCCAGAACAAACTTTAACATATCAAAATTCTGAAAATCAAAGTTGCAGAAGTATACACTTTTTCCCATCCTTATCAAAAACGGTAGGATTGGACTAAGTGCTTAGCACTAAGGCTACAGCTGCTGGGTCAGGTTTGAGAATAGTGCATGCACATTTAAAGGATAAGGAACTTTATGCATGCTATCTGCCTTTTTTAGGTGCAGCTGGCTCACTGTCAGGAAAACTGCAGAAAGTAACACACATTCTCTAAAGCAGACAGAAGAACAGGAGGTCACTCATAGGTTCATAGGTTCATACTAGGCTATCTGCCCTAGGGCATTTATAAGCCTAGCCAGAGTTGTGTGGCTTTCACCACCCCTTAGGTTGAAGAATACTATACCCATTAGTTTGCCGTGCCTCTGTCCAGCTTTGATACAGAGATGATCCCCCGGGTAAACCTACGATCTCCCATCCACTGGTCAAGATTCCTCTTGAACAGAGCCAGCGAGGTGCTCTGTCTCACATTAGACCCATTATAGAGTACAACGCCCCTTTTGGAATGTACATCACAAGACATCTGCAGCAGCTGGAAAGGCCACTGAAGTACCTCACAAAGAGGATTACTGGCCTCAAACAAATGCCCTAGACTGACCGCCTCAAAAAACTCCAGCTTTACTCTGTAGCATATCGCCTACTCCGGCTATGTCAGACCCAGAGTTGTTGGACATGCTACACCCAAAGAAATCCCAATCCCTCCAAGCTACATGCTCTAGGGACCTAAACCTTGTCACCACAATAAACAGGACACGCTGGAGGGATAGATTCCTGTCCTAGACACTTCCTATACTCTGGAACAAGCTACCCATCTATGTCAAGAAAAGTTCTTCATTAGCGCTCTTCAAGAAAAATCTTGATGAGTGGATGGGAAATAGGAAATACACCCCGAGGATCACTTCTGTCCCTCTGCTGGACAGTGGCATAGGAAAATAACTTTCTTGGGTGGCGTAAGCTATGGTACCTTGCTAGCTAGGCTTACGTAGGCCCTTGGGCCGATAGCCTAGTACCTACCTATGAACCTATGAATGAGTGTAGGATCTAGAAAATTCTTCTATAACAGCTCATAGTATTTTTTGAAGGACTGAGAAACCTCAGTGTTCCCCCATTGAAAACACTGGCACATTCTAGCAGTAGTCTCAGAGAAAGAGAAACCCCACAGGGATAATCAGAAACTGAGCTCTCCTCTGAGTCTGAATCAAAAATCTGAGGAAAATAACCCAGGATCTGTCTCTGCATCTTCCTGTTTAGATTAAAATCTTGAATCTCTTTAGGAAAACAGAAATCCTTCTTTCTTTTACCAGAAACTACTTTACAAGAAGGATCAATTCTAATTACAATACTGATCCTAAAAGCAATGCTGTGGTGGTGAACTCATGAGTGTTGTACTCACTGACCTTGCCAAGGCATTTGTATCAGTCAGTCACAGTACACTGTATGATGAGCTTATTGTCTACGGCTTGAACCCATCAGTAATTCAGAAATTAGGGTATCCATAGGCAGAGAATATTCTCAGCATGCACCAATAAGATAACAGGAGGGTACATGGTGGGTCCTCTACTATTTATATTATTCATAACCCTCCCTCTACTTCTGTACTACTACCACAACTGGCATGGTCATCTGGACTATCAGTCCTTCAGTCTTTATAATCTGAAAGAAGCTGACCCAGCCCCTTACCCAACTTTGATAGAAAACTCCAGAAACTTGATCTGCAAATCAGTCTAAACAAAACAAAACCCATACTTCTGAAAATACAGAAACATCTTGTCATGAATAAAATTGCTGTATAAGGGGAAAACTGAATCAAACACATTCCTGCTTACTAAATAATAAATATTTAGTGATATGATTTGACCCTTCACTTGTTTCTCTCCTTATACTGACAAAATAGTTCATACATCCCAAGACTTGCTTTCTGCTTGCTACAAAGTGTTCAGATATCTAGCTTGACAAACTGAAGAACCTCTGGTAAAAAGGTATACAACAGCTCTTAAATATGGCCTCCCATTAGTGGCAAGATCAACACTACAAACTTCTAAATGAGTTTCAAACAGCATAAAACAAAATTTCACAGATGCATCCAGAATCCAGCTATACTATACCACTCTAGACGAGAATGGGTCGTTCTTCATTGATGTAAACTAAAAATGGACTTACTTTTTAAATTACTGAACCTGCTCCATTGCAAATTCTTGATTAGCACATCAGATCACAAAACTTATTCCCAGAAGCCGTACATTCAAGCTCAGCAACACTGTATCAACTTCACGCGTCTATATCACGTTATCGAAATCTTACTACATCGAATCAATAAAGGTCGAACTTTATTGATTGAAGTAGTAAAATATTGAACAACGTAAAAAAAATAAATCAATAAAAAAAAAACTAACTAGTGTAGGCGGGGGGGGGCCCTGCACCCCCCACGTGGGGGACTGCGCCTCCCACACCCACCTACTGAAATATACCAACTCCGAGACCGCACTACATTGAGGTAAATGGAAATCTCCCCCTTATGGAGATTTCTGTTTACCTGCTCAATGTTCTGAACTTTCAACACTGTTGTGCCGACGTATTCGATATTGCCAGCTTATGACAATGTGAAGTAGACCCAATTTCACACGCCACACCATTTTATCACATGTGCGACAAAACCATTTTCCTCGGGCAATTAACATTAAAAATAAGCTTTCAGACTTAGACCTCTGCCCAGGTTATTGCATTCCTTTTCCAAACAAGTTCAGGTCACTTCTGTGTAAAAATATACAATGTTGATTCAACAGTGGCATAACATAGTGATTGTACAGAGGCAAAGATCAAGCAGGTTTCATTGTTTACATTTTGATTGCAAAGTTTCTCAAGTGGTGTTGATAATCTGTCAAGTTGTGTGTTAGCTCAATGACTTTAACTGTTTCATACATCCATTTGACTATTCTTGAGAATATGCTATTTAAGTTCTTTACTGTATTCATTAGCATACATTTAATAGCAACAAGATAGTTATTAAAAGTCTCAGGGTTAAAGTTGGTTAATTTACAGCATTCTAAAAATGTATGGAGTCTAGTGAGATTGGGGGAAATCTTTGAACTTGAATTGGAGAATGATCACTAATTGTATCTGGCAGGGATTCAGGGTGGTGATAGAGGGTTGGATGGGAGACAAGAATCCAGTCTAAGGTGGAAAAGGACATACTAGGTTTATGAAGAAAAGTGGGAGAAGAGATAAGCTGAGTAAAGCCATAAAGGTGAATGCTTGTGGAAGGAGAATCAGAAGTCAGGGCTAGCTAATTTATATTATCACCTAGAATGATTGTTTCATTAGGTATAGTGTCTGCCATCCAGTGTAGAATCTGTTCTAGTAAAGGTATGTTACCTTTGGTGGTATATAGATGGATGCTATACGGAGGGTTTTGAAGTTGTTTAGTTTGAAATAAGCAATGATAAGTTCAGCAAAGTGAAAAGAAGGGGGCGAGTTGGTAATAGGGGATAAGGTTAAGAGGTTGGAGTACATGATAGCCACACCTTCCACCTTTCGTATGTGTTCTATCTAGACACAAGATGTTGCAGCCAGGGGGGATAAATTCATTATCTGTGTTAAATGGTTGCAGCCATGTTTCAGTGAGTGAAATTATGTTAGGGAGTAATGAGAAATCCAGGAGTGAAATTCTGCTGATTTGTTAAGAATGCTATGGATATTGATGGAGTAGGAGAATTGTTTGACATTGGGGACTGGTACACTCAGGAATGGGTGAGTAGTGCTGGAGGGAGTAGATAAGTTGCTGTGAGGGCCTGGGTTGGGGCGAATGTCACCAGACAGCTGAAGAGGGTTACAGAGGTGGTATAACAGTTATATAATGGGGTGAGGAAGGAGAATTCTCAGCTTGTTATTATAAAGTGGAAAGGTTTTAGGAAGGAGACTGATTTTGGGGAGGGTGTGTTATTCCCTCACCTCCTACCACTCCCCTAATACATAACTCCCCTTTCTCACTTAGTCCCATCCCCACTAGCTACATTAAAAACTTCTTCTCAAACTTAAAAACCACGTTCCCTATAGCATATCTTGTTTTCATTCTCATTAACCATTCTATCAGTGAGTTCACTGTCCCAGTCCTCTGGAAGAAGTTTTCTACCATACGTATCCATAAAGGTGGAAACTGTGTTGAACTCTCTATAGCTTAATTGCTCTACTTTCTCCACTCTCCAAAATTCTTGAGCATTGCGTTCACAAACAAATCCTGTCTTACCTTATGTTTGAAAACCTTATCACCCCTACCCAGCATGGCTTTTTCCCCCACCACAGCACCACTTCTGCTCTCATTTCTGTTACTAACACCATCTCCTTTGCCCCAATAAACTAGAATCCTGCCTCTATTCAAACTTTTCTAAAGGCTTTGACACTGTCTCTCATTCTGTCCTCCTTTCCAAGCTCTCTAAACTTAACTTCTCCCCTGCTACTACTTCCTGGTTTACCCAGTTACCTCACTAATAGACAACAGTCTGTAAAATGTTTTTTAGCTTTATCCCTGTTTCTCCCTATAAATATGGGTGCCCTTCAAGGATCTATTCTAGGTCCCCTTCACTAACATTTTTACTGATCAGCTTCATACGTCTTGTCCTCAATCATCTCTCATCCAGTATGCAGATGATTGCACTATCATTACCATTGCTGATAACCCTTCTGACTTGCTCACTAACACCCAAATCTCTTTTCGCCTCACTGAGACCTGCCTTAACTAACAACCAACTCATGCTTAACCCTAAAAAGACTAAACTCCTACTATTCTTACCTAAAACTCTCCAACGTCTTAAATCTCCTTTCACCATTTCTTCCCTTAATGACACCTTAATTTCAACTGAACCCCATACCAAGCTCATTGGTGTAATCATTGATGACCAACTTAAATTCAATCTTCATGTTTATAACTGTATAAAGAAAACCCATCAAAAGCTTGGCCTACTTTACAGAAAACAAATGTACCTCACCCCTAACTCTAGATTCTCTCTTGCACATGCTCATCTTCTTCCTAATCTTTTCTACTGCTCTCAAATCCTCACTAACTTGCAGTTCTCTCTTCTAGAGAAGCTACATACAACAAAGTTGCTAGATTTGCAGCCAGCATGCCACCAAAATCACATTACTGTCTTTCTCTCCAACCCCTCAGCTAGCTAGAATTTCCAAACCAACTCATATATTCTCAACTTCTTTTAATCCACACTATCCTTAATAAGCCCTCATTCTGTCCTAGCTTATCCTCTCTAGTCTCCCTCTATAACCCATCACTCTCCCTCAGAAGTTCTGACCAATGCCTCATACAGATCTATGTTTGTCTTTTCGGCTTTTCCCGGTTAGGGGTCGCCACAGCGGCACTCCGGTCCGCTAATGATTGGCAGTAGATTTTTATGGTGCCGAGTTGCCAGCCCGACGCCCAACCTTCAGCGAAGGCACGCCCATTCACGCATGTCTTTCGAAGGCCACTCTACCACGGGGAGGACATGCAGACTCCACGCAGAAGGAACTCCAGCCAAGAATCAAACAAGAGAACCTCTTGCTGTGAGGCAACAGCGCTACCGCTGTACCTCTGCAGTTTTTTATCTATAAACCTAAAAAATCTTTTGGACAAAACCTATACAGCTGTCCTCCTGCTCTATCATGGAAAAAGCTTCCCTTGGCTATCAGAAATATTACTCATGTACATAAATTCAAGACAACTCTTAGAAATCACCTTTACAGATCCTAGCAATGTCAATGTAACCATCCCACCTAAATTTTTCCTCCCTCTCTCTCCTCCTTTACTCTTTTCCCTCCCATACTTTCCTCTTTATTAATTCTGTTTTCCTCAATAATATTTTCTTACTTTACTTCTTGGTTACCTTACTATTTTCTTCTGCTCTTCTATATACCCAAATTTTACTCTTTCCAGTAACCTACTACAAACAACCTTAAACTAACTCATTCTTAATCTTCCACTCTCTGTACCCCTCTATTTTACAGTCCTTATTATTCTGATTCTACTCTCCCTACTCATTACCCACCTTTTACCCTCACTCCACTACTTGTAAAATTAACTCATATGTTTCTATACTAAATCACCTACATTTTGTTTGCTTCTTAGCTACCTTTGCCTGGATCATATGCTCTTCTTTACTCTCCCTAAACTGTAAAGTCTTACTTACAGACATTTTCTTTATGTACTATATTCGCTCATCTGTCCTACCTTTTCCTTTTTTTTTTTTTATTCTAACTTATTTTATTCTATAATTGCCTATTCTGTACAGTGAATACGTTTTTTCTTTTCTTTTTTTTTTTTTTGAATTATGATTTTATCTTCTGTATAACTTGGACTTTTCAATTTTATACTTTTCAATAGGGAGCTGTGAATTATTATGCAGAATGTTGAACTTCTTTTTTCTTCCAAACTTTGTACTTTGATTTTTATACTTGTACAATCTTGTACTGTGGAGTTTTTCTCCCCGGGCCTCCAGTGAAAAAGGGCTCAAGCTCAGACGGACTATCTCGAGCAACAAATGGCAAATAAATAAATAAATAATACATGATGCATTTTAGCATGTGACTTATTTTTATGAATTTTCATGGCTAAACAGTGGCCCTTCTGGTTCAGCTCACTTACCTGTAAAAAAAAAAAAAAAATATATATATATATATATATATATATATATATATATATATATATATATATACACACACACACACACACACACACACACACATACATACACACACACACAAAACATGCATTTTGGATTATTAAATTAATGCTTAGTATCTCATTAACAGGAAAGAGAGTAATTCCTAGGATGTTAGAGCCCTTGTCACTAAAAATAAATAAACTCAGAAGCTTAATAAAATCCTCCAAAGCCAAGTTTGAAGCTAAAATAGTTACCAAATACAGTCACAAGGCATTTTTTAGTTATGTTAGTAATCCTCAAAAGCACAGCACAGCATTGGGCTGTGCTGATTGTTAATAGTGAACCTACTGGCTTATAAATTTAACTTTAACGTTACCCTCCTCTCCCTTCTGTCTGTCCATCATGATATCCCTGAAACTGGCTCACCTCCAGTTATCACACAAGACCAAGTCCTAAAAGTGCTATCAAAAGTTAAAAATACTGTATCAATGGGCACTGACAATATCCCTGGATGCATCTCAAATATTATGAAGCATGATTTAGCCATACTTCTAACAACACTGTTCAATCTCAGCCTCCATACTGGTTTTGGACTAAGTAAATGGAGAACAGTTACATTCTCATGCATAAGGGAAGACCTTCCACAAATCTAGGCAATTAAAGATCCAGAAGTCTGACCAGCCTCATATGCAAAGCCATGGAAAGTCTTATCGTGGAATTAATCAATCAGGACATAAGGAACCTGCAAAACACTGGTTCCGCTCAGAATAGATTCTTCAAATGCAGGTCATGCTTACTCAACCTGGTGAATTTTTTAAAAAGGTTACCAAAGCAATGGATGAATGCAGAATGGGATACATTGCATATATCGACCTGGTCAAAGCTTTTAACACAATTCCACACTTACGAATAGTAAAAGAAAGCTAACTAACCTGGGAATAAACACCATTGTCACCCACTGGATTCCCAACTGGCTCACAGATAGGATGCAGGAAATCAAAGCAGAGGAAGCTACCTCTACAAAGAAACCAGTCACCACTGGAGTCCCCAGGGTTTGGTGCTGGGACTTCTCCTGTTTGGCATCTACTTTTCTGAAGTAAAAGCCAATGCCAAAGAGGTCTGGCCAACTAAGTTTGCAGCTGACTATAAGCTAGAAGCAGTCATTGAAACCACAAATGACTTGGTCATCCTGCTGGAAGGTTTGTCCCAAATAAATAACTGGTGCCAAAATCATGGACTGAAACTAAATGCCAAAAATGCATTATTATATCCTTTGGGAAATCACTGAGCCTACGGAACTACCACATTCAGAATAGACCCCTGAGAGTTGACCTGATTGTTTGGGATTTGGGAAAATATGTGGACAATGACCTAACTTTTGACTTACATGTGTCCACTGTTGTAAGAAGTCCTTCTATATTGCAAAGTTTATAAACAAAGTTATTGTGTCTCGATCTAGGGATGCCACTGTACTCCTTTACTCAGCCCTCATTAAGCCAATCATTGAGTATAATGTCCCCCTGGGCATCTATCTGTCCAGACACATGCAACAACTGGAATGCCCACAGAGATAACTTACTAAAGAGATACAAGGCCTAAACAACATGTTCTACATGGACCGACTGAAAGCCCTGTCACTATACTCTGTATCCTACAGACTGCTAAGAGGTAACCTGTGTCTGGCATACAAGGCTGTGTCTGGCATATAAGGCATCCTCTGACCCATTACTGATGGAGTTACTGCTGATCAGCAAGTGAAACAGCATCAGAAGTACTTGGTCTAGGGATCTAAGCCCCATCTGTAACATCAGCAGAATGATTTGGAGGGACAGGTATATCTCACAGAGAATACGACTGCTCTGGAACAGACTTCCCATCCACATAAAACAAAGATCCTTGTCCATATTCAGGCACAATGTGGATCTACAGATGGGAAACAGAAAATTTAAACCAGGGCTGGATCCTGTACTACTAATGGACAGAGGCAGTTGCCAAAATGCTTAATCCCATGCATAAATCCCTCTGAAATTATCTATGATATGATCCCAGTTATTCTCATTACAGGTAATATAAAAGTATCAACCATGGGATAGGTAATGCCAGTCTCTAGCAAAATGGGGTAGGTTAATTTAAGCACAAAAAGGGAAACAAGCTAGGCTTAAAATGGACCACAGGGGCAGCTAGCCTAGTATTTACTTATGAACCTATGAACATGAAAGAGCCGCAGAGCAAAATAAACAGCTATGACTTCAGAGGAAATGAACAGCAGTTACTAAAATAAAAAGGAAAATATATTTTAAAATGGATCTAAACTTCTCATGTAAAGTCTCTATCTCTGCAATTGCCAAGTTAAAATAAACAATTCTGATGTTCTTCTGCTTTGAGGAAAAGTATATTTTATCCAGTGCAGCAGTACCATCAGCCAACAAAAATGGTGAACCTGCCAATAAAAACATGTCACATAATTTGTCTTTGGGAGTTTGACATCACAGTGATCATTAAATTATTCATCCTAAAACAATGAAAGAAGCTACAGCAGTCTCTTATAGACTACTGAAAAGATCAGTGTATCACTATCTTAAATTAATTCAACTTCATCTGCTGGGTATAGCACAAGAAGCATTGTAAAAACAAATGGTGGTTTTTACAATTCAAAGTGACAAATACTGCAGCTGTGTAAGTAAATTTAACATAACAGTAGATAATCTGATTTAGCTATTAGGGTTATATCCACCAAGGATATGCCTATCTTCATCAGCTTTTCAAAGACTGAGTGAGCCTTCCACACACGCTTAGCTGTTAGGAGCTTGAACACAGCTCCACATAAAAGACAGTTAAAGCCCCAAAAACTTCAAAGCTTTCTTGCCCCAAGAAGGGAGGAAACATGCCTGAAAGCAAAAATGTTAGGGAACGAGTGTGTGTGTGTGTGTGTGTGTGTGTGTGTGTGTGTGTGTGTGTGTGTGTGTGTGTGTCTGTGTCTGTGTGTGTATCAACTGAAAAATTTCCAGGTTAAGGTGTATCAAACAACCCCTGCCTTGTGTTAAGTAAATTCAGTCTGTAGGGAAATTTTTGATAAATGTCCCTGGTCAGTTTCAAATGAAGGGACAACGTCTGTTGCCTGGGCCAAAAAGGAATCAGCACCACGATCTTTCACAGGTCCTTCTGGATCTGTCTTCCAGGCTTGCCTGCAATGAATCCAAGAGCAGAATTTCTTTAGTTGTCTGCACTTACAGGAGACAAAAAGATATACCCTTTGTGTTCCCCACAGTTAGATCAATTCTTGGAAGCCCCCAGGATGTAGTCTCCGTTGGTAATGGTCTGTTCCTGGGCTGCTAAAATGTTTTCCTCTAGCAGAAGGTATGAGGCCAATGGAGTCAAACTGAGCTAAGTTGATACCTCCCAGTCTATCGTAGCAAATTATCAAAGGGAGTAAGATCTAGTACCCCCCCCCCGCTTTCCTTATGTACCACACCACTGTGGTGCAATCATACCTCTCAAATGTCCAGATTTTCACAGAAAGTCCAACATTTTCCCTCTTATTTTTGGTGTATACCTCATCAAATTTGTGTTTTTCTGGCAAATCGTTGAGGATTGATGTCACTAAATAATAACAGACAACTGAGTTTTAGACTTCATAGCCTTCAAAAATGCATGGCAATGTATAATCTTTTAGTTTATCAACTTTCTAAGTTTCTAACTGCAATATTTAAAAACTGTTCCTATGTTTGAGTCTTTGTCACCCCCCCCCCCACAATATTTAAAGCTTTCTCCAGATTTCTTGCACCTACAGGTTGAGAGGTATAGTGGTGTTGTCTGTGAAAATGTGCAGAGATCCTAGAGACCAGAAATGATTTAGGGTTTTCATAGCAGTTATTACTGCCGTCATCTCTTTGAAATGTATATGCTTTTTCTGTTATGTTTGTTCCACAGACATTGTGCTTTCATCCCTTTGGAAACTGCTCCCCACACCAGGTCTGAAGCAGCTGTTTTAACAGACTGAAGATGAGGCAGATGGGAGAATGGGAGACCTGGATTTTAAAAGAACTGGTCTACCCACTAATCCTCCTTTCCTTACAAACCTCAAAATGGAGATGTGAAAAGATAAAGGGTGTCCAAACCGATCTATGGTAAAACTGAAGTTTTTTAATATGAAGTCTGGCCAAGGGAATATTATGAATCATAGTTGACACCTTCCAGAATAATAAGAAATTTCTTGGGAGATACTAGATTTTGATTGGAAAACTCAAAAAATATTGTGGTATATCTCTAGATTGTCTTGAGGAATACAAGCTCTTCCCAGTGGAGGATCTAGCAGACATCCGAGGAAAACTATTCTGTGAAACAGGATGACAGAGGATTTCTCTGCATTCCCTTAGAAACCCAGACTAAGTAGGAGATTCTAAATCCTTGCCAAAGACTCCAGACAACTGGGAAAAGAGTTTGCAAATGTAAGACAATCATCCAAGTACAGAAATATGGGAATACCTTGCAGTCTGCAATTAAGCAATTACAGGAGCCAGCTGCATTGCAAATTCCCCTAGAGCAGAAGATACTCAAAAAGGTAGAACAGAAAACTGAGACTTTAAGTGATATTCAGAAAATCTTAAGACTGTCTGAAAAGTCTCCGTATGGGGTTGTGATGGTAGGCATCGTTTAAGTCTAGCTTTATTATGCAAGCTAGTAAAGGGACAAGGGATAAGATATAACATTTAGAACTTTGGGACCCTGACAAAAAAATTAAGAAAGGAGAAATGTAACACAGGCCTCTGAGCTCCCTCTTTCTTTGGAACCAGAAAAATTAGTTAATAAAACTATGTGCCCATCTGGAAGGCAAACACTGGTTCTATGGCTCCCTGAGAAAACATCTGTCCTCAAACTGGAGGAAACAGGGGTACTTGGTTTACAGAGCAAGACATAATCCCCTGGAAGGGAGGAAGGTATTCCCATTGACAAGCATACCATGTTGAATGACGTTCAGAACCAATTTGTCTAAAACAATCTGGTACCACAGAGGAAGATGTACCCTCAGACAGAGGGAAGGATTGCCAGGGTGGAAGGGGGAGCCTGAAGAGGCAAATAGTCATTGTGACTTTTTAGACTATCCTTAATTTTGACAGACTTTCCCATTTCTTTTTGGAAACATGTTACTACTGCTTTGTAAAAACCCATTTGTTTAAACCTTACTGCTTGATTTGCTTTTGGAAAAGAGAGCTGAGATGGATGGAAAATTCTTGCCTGCCTTAAAAAAAAAGAAAAGTTGGAAGATCTGGATCACCCCTTGAATCAACCTTTCCCCTTTCATCAAATGTCTTAAGCACCTCAGCTGCATACAGGCCAAACAGAACACCCTTCTCTGGGGAGAAATTAAAATTTCAGTTTTAACATCAAGAGAGATTTTGAGAATGTAACCAAGCAAATCTTCTCATGACTGGCCCAGAAGCAGCAGCCACAAAGACAGTATCATCATCTTAAGAACACTTTAAGGCATGTTTAATTACATGAGAAGCAAAAACAAAAGGCATTGAAAGAATTTTTCACCTCAGGAGAGGGAAAATTACCAGTTAACTTTTTTGTCGTTTCAAAAGACAGAAGTAAAAACTTTAACATGTCAAAAGCTTACCCATCGTTGTCAGAGGGAATGGGATTATTAGTCAGTTGTCTACCACCAACAGCTTTGGATATGGAAATCACTGCATGGTCTACTTGCAGGTTACAAAACAGGAATTTGTGAGTCTGAGATGCTTTATATAACTTATCAGACTTCCTAGGGGCAGGAGACTGACTGTCGGGTAAACTACAAGCTGTCTGGAAAACATTCTCTAAAGCAAATAAAAAAAGGATAGCTGCAGATTATTTCTTAAATCTGGATTCTTGATGCATTTGCTGGGGAAAGGAATGCCATTATGCTTCCACTGAAAAACTTCTTTCATTTTAGATAAGGCTTCAGAAAGAGACAAGTCTTCTGAAGGGAAATATGAGGTCACACTTTCCTCAGAATCAGAGTTTTTAGCTGGTGAAGATAGCCCTGAAGCACATTATTCCTCCACTCCCTGCTCTAATGACTGAAGATCAGAGTCAGAAACAAAGTCAACTGTTTTTTTCTTTTATTTTCAGAAGAGGAAAAAGGTGCATTGAGAGTAGAAATCAATTCCTTAGCAAAGCCTTCCCTCTCCAAAGAGAAAGAGAATGGAGAAACCATACTTTTTACTTTTTATTATTTTTTGCTGGAAGAATACCTGGAGAAATACACTCTCCAAGGGCTCATGGTCATTTTCCAGCTAAGGTGTACAGTTGCTTCCACCCCCTCCCCCCAAGACTGACAATACTTGTTCTCCCTTGCCTGTGGAAGGCAACCCTACAGCCGCAGAGGATGCATAAATCCACCAGATTTTAGTAGCTGTATGAGCTAAACCAGAGGCACCAGAGGAAATGATAAATGATCTGAGGAACCAAGACCAGCCACAGCAGTCACCCTTTAGCAGTTGAGGCTAAGAAAAAAAAACAGCCAGACACCTGAAGACTCCCTAACAACTTTCTTCTACTTATGGATGGAAGAGGGAAGAACCGATGAGACCGGTAACTTCTCCACACCATAGGTCTAGCTGTAAAGGAAACCTCTAAGCCAGAAAGCAGAATCTGAAGGAGTCAGTAACTCTCAAGACAGACCAAAAAACAGGTCTTTAGGTACAAAACACACTGAAAGTCCCCAAAAGCACCAAATCCTGTCCCAGCTCAGAAATACTAATGCAATATATGCGAGAAACAAAAAGATTAAAACTCAAACATTCATGGAGGTAAAATCCAATGTCAAAGAGAAACAGTCCAGAAAAGAAGGTTCCTAGCCAAACACATAACTTTCACAGAAAAAAAAATCATAAGCTTTCCTCAGAAAAATAAATTAGTGGAAGGTTTTCCCCAGCGGGAATCTCAACTGCCCGGCCTTGAAGGATAGCTTGTAGATTGTCAGTTCCACAAAGCCCGCAAAAAGAGTGCACTTCGGCAGCAAGAAAGTTCATGGAAGGTGTCCTGAAGCTTAGAAAAGCTGGCCGAACTGATCGCATCCTTGATGTATACAACCAAAAGGGATTGCACGTCTATAATAGCAACTTAATGTTCAACATGCTGTGTGCATTTTAGGACTTTGTAACTAAAGAATAGGGCTCTGCAAATTTGCATTAAAGCCTGCTTCCTTCCCAGTCATAAAGCTTGCTTCTTTCATGCCATTTTTATGTCAAAAGAAATTGTAAAACATAGAGAAAGTCTCCGAACTACTGATCACACACGCCTACCAAGAAACTAAGTACCTGTATATTACATTTGCTTAATGATTCTTATACATGGAAGAATATCATACATTAGATACTGGTTTCTTTCTGAATCTAAATGAGATGCACAGAATCCTATAATGGTGAGGCTAGGAAAGGCAGTGTTTAAATACAGTGCCAAGCTTAAAACTGGTACATATAGATTGTTTGCTTTATGTACTTATGAATGTATGTGTCTATGTATTACGTATGTATGCATTTACGTTCTGTTGACTAAATTAGCTGGACTGAGCAAAACGCAAGAAGAAGGCTTCCAAGTAAGTCATACAAAGGTAGAACAAGACAGCAAGGTACAAAAATGAAAACTGCATTCCTGGTTACTAAAAAACACATATTAAACTTTTGTTTAAAGACTGTACACTAAAACTGCAGCATCTAACTAGACTATACAGACTGCTAGCAGTTAAAAATGATCTCTCTACAAACACTGTATGTTGACAATGCCAGATCAAACAGACCTATATACTATATCTTTTATATATATTATTACATCTCTGTTATGCTCCTCAGTTGGATTGTGTATTATTTTTATACCCGGACTGAAACAGAAAATGGTCCATTAGAAAAAGTGTTCTACCCCAGTTAACAAATTTAAATAAATAAAAATAAAAACATTTTAAACATAAAGTACTTTGCATGATGGGGAAGTCTGCTGTTATTATTTGTGAGACTTGTATTTAGTTTAATTGTCATACAAGCTGCCTCCTGTGGTTCAGAGTTTGATTCCATCAGCCTGCATTTGTCTACTGCTCAACTCTAAGCAGACCACTTAATCAGACTTCTAGACTCAATCTGTAAAGGTCCTGTTTTTGCACAATGGATTATAAAAAGTGTCCTTATCTACCCACAAATGCTATGTTTCTGGTTTGTTCTTACATTAAAGAATGCTCAAGGCTGTTAGCGTCTTTGCCCTTGGTTTCTCCACATTCCCATATAGTAATTTGAGTCATTAGCATAAAAGAAAAAAAATTGACAGCCCAGCCTATACTAATCAGTAATTCTAAATGCTCTGCAAAACAGGAAAGTTATAATGTTACAACTATGTTACATTTACCTTATCCCCCTCTTGAATACTTAGCTGATTCCATGAAACTGGATTTCAATGTTTCTGTTGTGCACTAACCAAGTTAATGGAGCTGCATTCATAAACTATATAAAATATATATATATATATATATATATATATATATATATATATATATATATATATATATATATATATATATGTGTGTGTGTGTGTATGTATGTCAGCAAACTTTCATCCTAATTTCACGTGGAAACTCATATACTCATACATTAAAACTGAAAACATTAGCCATCTGATCCTTTACCTGCTTGTGAACTTAACCTCTGCTTAATTCACATCCTGCCCTGATATCACACAACTCCCATAAAGTACCAAAGTAATTCAAAATGCAAAGTAGACAATGTATTTAAATTGTTCACAGGCATTCAGATATTTTCTTGTCTGAAACCCTCCACAAATTGTATCTCTTCAGCTATCCAAAGCCATTTAGTATTTCTGGAAGACATGTTATTACCAAACTATATCCATATTGTTTTCTGCACAGTCTGCCCTCCTTGATGAGTCAGAGCCATGAGCAATGAACTGTATTCCTTGACTGACAGTAAGGTTTACAGGATAAAGTAATAAGCTGCAAATGACCTACATCCATTGTATCTCAGTTTCATTCCCCCATGCTATGTTATCTACAGCTATTTAAACACCCAGTGCTTTCACATTTTGTGCCTAGTACCCAGTCACCAATACTGGAAATAAAGACTGCATCAACAGATATGTATTATAATACTCACACACAAACACACACATCACATGTTTGCCCTTCCAAAATAAACGCTTCAGTGACTGTAGCCATCTGACTGCATCTAACCGTGACCGGTTTCACTTAACTCAACCTTAATCTTGTTTCTCTAAACCAGAGAAATGCTCCGCTAAGAGAAAAACATAAATATGACTTATTATTTTTTTTTTGTTTAGTACGACAATATTGGTATGCACCATAATTAATTATTCAGAATAAACTGTGGCTCAGATACCAGAGTAATGTTGAAAAAGCTTTCCAGCAAATTATTGCATTTGTTCACAGAGGGATTACATTTCTGTTCTATCCAATAAAAATAAAGATAAGAACGCTGACTTTACGCTTTCATTTTGTGCACAGTCATAGGAATACTCATCCAAGTTAGTGTATTTGTGTGTCTGTGTGTGTGCATGAATGAAATCAGTACAGAAATTATATATGAGTAACTGACACCTCAGCCATTAAAGAAATAAAACACAGGACAATGTCCCAAACCATTGAAATATGCACTCACTGGAAAATAAATAAATTTAAACACTCTAATAACTAAAGCAAATGACATCTACAGTGCAAAGTCTACTAAACTGTGGCTTTACCTAAACAAAACAAAAGTCAGCTTATCATTTAACAACATCAAAATATCTAGCGATGAAAAAAAGTGCTTTCATGGGGGTGATTTCCTCTTATACACCTTACTTATGAAAAAAAATGCAACAAGCTTATTTAAATAATCATTAGCACAATCTGAGAAATAATAAATTTGATGTGCCTTCAATGCACAAAACCCATTCCACAAAACTACATTTCAATAATAACAGGGAGACACACATAGGTATTATATACCACTGAGAATAGTTAAAGTACAACTACACATCTACATTTATTTTACATTTTAAATATTTTTTCACATACCCAGGACCATGAATCACTACGGAGTACATAAATAAATAATGCAGGAAGACATTCCTACCCACAACACAATATACACAAGCAAAGAGGATGAAAGGAAAAAGAGCATCAGCAAACATCCTGAGCAAATCAAACAAACTGCTGCATCAATTACAAGCTTTTCAAAGAAAAATCAGCATTCAACTTCCTAAAACTGTGGTGGTTCTGTGTTCAAATACTAGTTAAAACACACACTTTCTGAGTGCTGTTCCCAACAGATTTAGACAAGAGTCTATGCTTCCAAGAGCTTCTAATTGATATAGCAATTTAGTTGTTTCTGCTTCAGGAAATCTGTTTCTACAATCTCCCGTTTCTACCTCTTTCTCTGATATTGTATATACAAGCATAGAAGAATATATATATGTATATATATCTATATATATATATATATATATATATATATATATATACACACACATACAAACACACACATATATGTGTGTGTGTGTGTGTGTGTGTGTGTGTGACATATTGCATCTATAATAACAGTAAAACTTTTGTGTGGCAGTGACATTGCGACATACTGATTTTCTGAAAATTGTATAAAGTTTTATGAAGAATGTGTGCATAATAGTACTCGGCATAAATAATAACCAATATTATTTTCAAATTAAGTGCATTAGCTTACTGCAACCTCCATCTTTAAAGAAGGTATGACCTGGCTGAACTAACAACTGAATAGGTGATGGTAATTAATAAAATTACCAGGCTGTAAGAAAAAGGCTAAGGAAAGCCTAGAATGGACTGTATTCTCACATCTTAATGGGTACCAGGAGAGAAGAACACTAGCTCTCAGGTGCGGATTGATGTCCAAGGGAAGGAGATCAGAAATAGACACTAACCACCCTTGCTAAAGGGTACTGAGATGCCACAGCAGTTGTTCTGGGAGGTAGAGGTCAATGTACTAGAGAAGAAGACCAGAGAGAAGGCTGGAATTGTTCTACTGAGAATTTCATGCAAGCTTATGTTACCAGAGACTGTTTCCCCAGAATATTTCGGACTGTGAAAATTGTGAAAGGCCAACTTTAGCTGGGAGAGTTTTTCAGCAATTCCAGAGTGTAAGATAGTGCTGAACACCTTTGCAAAGTCTAGATATGTGGTGTGCACTGATTTTCCCTCATTGTTGCTAAAGTAACCTTCTCACAGTCGCCGACCAGGTTAAGCAGGCAGGGTTTGCCTGAAATGGTTCAGTCAAGAGTTTCTAGGTTACCCTATGTCCTTATTTACTAAATCCATGATGATCTTCTCCACAGCCTTAAAGATGAGGCTGGTCAGACTTATGAGTGCATAGTTACCAGAGTCTGATAAGGTACCACCTTTATGCAGGGGGGATGACTTCGCTGTCTTCCAATCATCCAGCACAAAGCATTTGGAGGCCTATACTGAATAGCCTTTGCAGGGGGGTTAAAGGCCAGTAGGGAGCCTGGTATGTTATCTGGCCACAGAGAAGCAGTGTTCCTGACCTTGGAAAGTGCTCTGAAGACTTGTGACTTGTTCTTGGGAAATTTGAGGGAGGGGGTGATGTAGATGTATGTATGTGATTTGAGATTGTAGGTGGGGGGAGGGTGAAGTTAGTGCAAAATTTATCTGCTAGTAAATTAGCTATGTCCTCAGGGTTTGAGTATGTGATATCATTTAGCATTAGTTATGTGCAGTGCTGGGGATTGTCTCTGATGTTTCTAACTTTTCTAACATAGTTAAAGAGGATTTTATGGTTGTCTTCTGCCTGGATGGCTATTTTTGCCTCATATCTGGCATTGGTTACTTTTATCAGGGCCAGAGTTCCTTGTTAAGTTTAACAAGGGCGCTTTTGACATCTTGAGTGTTACGTTTATTATTGCATGCAGTGAGGTTTTTCTTTTACTACACAACCTGTTTATATATGGGTTCCACTATATATGTTTATTTTTTAATTTGGTATTTTATTTGCTTTTGAGGGGGGCAGATGCAGCTATTTACATTCACACAGAATCTGGTGGTAAAGATCCTGCATATGAACTGAGGTTATTAGGTTGGAGGAGGATAGTGAATTTAGCCAGGTCATCACTCAGTTTTGGTAGATTAGCCTTTTCATAATTTCTGAATACAGAGGTATTTCAGGATGCTTCTGACTTCAGTCGTATGGTGAATGTGACTGATTTATGGCCCAATTTTACAAGAGAGCTGTATTATATTGGTGAAGGCCGAGTCCAAGATTTTGTCTCTCCTAGTTGGGTTGCAGACTAGCTGATCCAAAGACTCTATATTTATGAAGTTCAGAAATCTCTGGGCATACATGTCAGGAGATACACAGGTCTTCCAGCTGATGAAGGGGTAGCTGAAGCCCTCTAAGAGAATGGTGTTTGGCCTAATGAATAGGAACTCCATACCAGTAAACTAAGTGATATGTGCCAAGGGCAACCTAGGGGGAGAACCTCTAGTTACCTGTGATGTGAAAAGGGTTTTGTTAATGGTAAGTTGGTTGTTAAGGAGGCCTAGGTTATTATTCTGTCTACTGAGCCTAGAGTTGAAATTTTGTTTTACAAGTATAGAGACACCACTGCCTTTAGTGCATTCATCTAGTACAGTGCGCCTGAACACATAGCAGGTGTTGAAACCCTGCACTGATGGGGTGTTCTCAATGATCTTGAACTGAGTTGCTGTTATGATGCATATATTGATGCATTCCAGGGTAAGAAAGTGCCTGTAGGGAGTGAAGTTTTTTGTTGTTGTTGTTGTTGAGCAGCAGTTCCTTCATGTTATTCAGATTCAGTTTTTTTTTTTGTTTTGTTTTTTAGCTGGAAATTTATGGAGAGTGACATTGCTTAAAATGGGCACTATAGGGGGTGGACAAGGTTTTAGCCAGTATATAAAAGCTTTCAGAGTAGAGGTCCAGGCCACCCTTGGCAAAGCAGTTAGACTGTCTATCATCTTCTCCCAGGCTAATATATATTTGATATTTCCCTGAATGACAACAAAAGCTAAGCCAATAATCTTTCAATAGTACTGCAGTATTAATATTTGTGCAAACCTACATAATATACGTAAAACCAATGTGTTAAAGGCAGCACGGGGTGCTTGCAAGTTAAGCATTTTAGTAAACCAAATTTTAGGTTTCTTAGACAATCAATAAATATTCAAGTTGACTACATTTGCACAAAGCTGATTTTATATTTATAGATGTTGAAAGAAAAGAAGAGCATTTCCATTTTTTTCCTCTTAGCAATAAGCACTATAAATTAAGATGTGTCCCACTGCTTCATGCTACAGCACTACTCTTTACTACTTTTCTTTTCTTTTCACAAGTTAAGGCTTCTGCAAAACACTTTCTCCTGGATAGAAGTGTGTCCCATTCTCAAATTACGCATTGTAGACTTCATAGGCAATTTTTAGCAAACCCCTTTCTCTGAAAAATGTCCATCTCTTTCTAAGAGACTATTTAGGATATATAATGGTATAAATTTGTGTCTATATCCAATCATCAAGACAAGCCAGAAATGTAACCAAAATAGTATAATTTTTTGACAGTAGTAACTTATTCCACAGCCCGGGAAAATGTTGTTTTATTGCACATGAAAAACAGATTTTTATGTCCTAAAATTTAAACTGGGGAATTTAAGTTTTGAAAATGATTGCGCTCAATTTAGTATAAAACAGTTCATTCAAAATATGAAGTCTCATTTTTAAATGCAGAAGACACAATTTTGTTTGGATTTAAAAATAATCCCTGGGATTCAATAAACTCCATGTAGGCTTTGCGCGAAATCTACACAGAGTTTACATGTGTACACAGTGATGCATAGTGAGCAGCAGCGCTTATAGCATATTCATACCACGCACTGTGTTTAAATGTAAATAGGTGACGTTTTGTGACTAGCAACAGTGTCGCTGGCCAGGAAACCAGGTTAGCAAACATGGATAGCAATCCTGTTTAAATAAGAGCACTGAAGGTCCACAATTTTGTGTGGAATTGATCATTATCATTGATATCTCTCAATCTTTTAGTGCAAGACATCTGGACAAAGGCCAACATAATTGGGGAACAATGACCCAGAAATAACAACATTATTGACATATCTGCTCTTTTGAAATGTGCTAGAATAACCAGGGGGTTGTGTTAAGATAAATGTTCTGAAAGATCTGAACTCTGAAACTCAAATGTATGTCACATCAATCCTGAAATCATCCCAGTGATATGACAGAAAATCACAGATTTGATAAGGAGCACACCAAAAGATATAAAGGCAAAAATTTGGACATTCTATGAAAATCTAGACAGTTGAGATTTATGAATATGGTCCAAATACAATACAGGACAGTGTATCCAGTGCAGATTATTGTGAAATCCCATTCCAGGCATTCTGTACTGAAGTTGTGTAAATGATCACATACTCAGTAGTCAGCCCTGTGACCACATGCTGGTAGACATAGCACTTGCCATCTACCCCAGGACACAGGTCACATACCTATTAGTCTGATTATAGGGTATGATGTCTATATTATACTTGGGTTGTGTGCTTGTTTTCCTGACGTAACAAATGCCAACATGTTTTCTTGTCATTGTAGGTGGTGTCATTGCTTTGGCAGCAATCTTTGGTGTGTTGATACTGTCTGTATTATACTAATATCCCAGATGGAGTCAATGGTTGCCCACAATCTCTAGTCCTTCAGGCAGCTGTTTGGACACAGGATGTGTATGTCATCTGTGATATCCATCATTAAAATAATGGACAGGAAAGGGCCTAGCAGACAACCTGATGTATGGACCTGATCACTGGACCTGAGATATAGGTCACTTCACACGTCAACACATTCAGATGCCATACATGTGATACACTGGTCTACCCACTTGGTGATATAGGTGTATATGGCCACACCTGACAGTGTTGACTGAACACCTCAGTGTGGATTTGTCAAATGCCTTGGCCTTGTCAAGTTCAAAAGGCTGAAAGTGTTGTTGTCATGCATGCCCTTGATGACCTCTTTGAGGATATCAAACAGATGTAACAGACATGATGTAGCATAAACAACCCACACAGGTCTGTTGCACACAGCTGGGATATCACTAATGTCCATTTAGAAAAAGTCCATGATGACATGTTGGTCTACCCTCACAGAAAAGGAGAGTCAGGATGTATCTATACATGCATGCATCGGGTGCTGCACCCCTCCCCCCAACTCACACAGATGCAAATCACCCTTCTACAGCTACACAGTCTGTGAGGAGGGTGTGTTGAAGTGCGTATTCAATCGTGTCAGGAAACTGTATGTGATGAGTCACGTGATATGCAATCTGTGATATTGTCATAGTGCACTGATTCTGTGTGATAGGCCTGGATGAAGGTAAGACAGTGCATACTGGCTATCCTCAACTGGCCTAGGGTTTAAACAGAACCCTCAACCAGGGATCATTCAGAAACTCTCACAGCTGGGGATTAAACCTCATGTTACTAGATGGGTAACCAACTGGCTCACTGACAGAACAAATACTGTGAAAGTTGGTGACTGAAGCTGTACCAGTAGAGCTATCACCATTGGTGTACCCCAGGGATTTGTGCTTGGCTCTTTACTGTTTGGAATCTATTTCTCAACAGTTCAGGCTAAAGTATACTGCCTTTGGCTTACTGTGTTTGCTGATTCTTGCATACTGGGTGCAATCATTGAGTCCATCTATGATGATTAACATACTACAGGCGGGGCTAACACAGGCAAATGATTGGTGACAAAGCCACATGGTCTACAAATAAATACAAAAATGTGTCTTTATTTTGGCCTTCTGCAAAGTGGAATTCCCTGCTAATTACAGCACTGCCAACAGTCCCACTATGCTGAAACCCAGTGATGTAGTCACTGGGAACATACGTATATAGCACATTGAACTTCGACCACCAAGTGTCCACACTGGTATTGAAAGCCTATGTTGTGAACATCATAACTCACACCATCATATTCACATCTGAGGATTATATTACAGCATTGTACTCAAACTTCATCAGAACACTAATATAGAGTATAATGATCTCTTGTACATGTACCTCACCAAACACATCCAGCAGCTGGAGAGACCGCCAAGAAATCAAAGTGCATACAAATCATGCCATGATGTATGTGGTAGACTGAAATCCATGCCACTGTAATCTGTATCATACAGGATGAGGTGACTTCTGCCTGGCCTCCAAGCCGGTCTCTGACCTCGCCCTAGTGGGAATAGTGCACATCCATAAATCAGATATAGCTGATGACATCTGTAGTGTCTGGTGGGAAGAATATGGCAATAACAGTGCCCCACATGCTGGTGTAAAATGTTCTCTGTAATGGCAAGCAGGTGGACACACTCACACACACACACACACACACACACACACACACACACACACACACACACACGGAAGTTAGAATAGAACCCCTAAGTATACAGACTACAAAACTCGGTTATTTACACAAGCCTTACAGCGCAAGTATGACTTTTACAAGACTGCATGTCAACATATAGCAGATGACATCAGAAGGGCATGCTGGAGAGAAGATGTTGGGATGCCTGCATGAAATGGATGTGTGGGCATGTGAAAGTATCAAAATACTGTCAATCCATGGAATTGGAGAGGTAACTGTATGATACACACATCTGCTCTTCTAGCTACACACACACACACACACACACACACACACACACACACACACACACACCGTTGACTGCAGTGAGAACAGAACTTCTACCTAAGTACACAGACTACAGACCTCAGTACTTTACATAATTGCCAGGGCACAAGTCTGACTTTTATAAAACTGCAGGTGAACTTACAGTAGATGACATCAGCAGGGTAGGTTGGAGAGAAGAGGTTGGGAGGCCTGCATAAGTTCACAGGTTCATAGGGGGTTACTAGGCTAATAACCCCAGGGAATTTACAAGCCTAGCCATGTAAAAACACAAGTACCCTTATATTAAGATGGTTGTTGTTAGCAGAGTGATTTTGAGATCAGCACTGAACGGCCCTGTCCATGACGAACAAAGGTGCCACCCCAGGGGTGAATTTACAATCACCCATCCAGTTGTCAAGGTTGTGCTGGAGTAGGGTCATTACAGAGGAGTGGCAACTGCTGAGAGATGCATCTTTCTCTTTCACCCCAGCATACTCTGTTTAAGTCACAGGCTAAGTTGAGATCCCTGGAGCAAGTTATTCTCATCCCATTTGATTTTCAGGTGTCCAGCATTTCAAGTAGGACAGGGTCTGAGACTGCTCTGTAGGCCAGGTACAGTTCACATCTCATGAGGTCCCTGGAGCAAGTTATTCTCATACCATTTGATTTTCAGTTGTCCAGCATTTCAAGTAGGACAGGGTCTGAGATTGTTCTGTAGGCTAGGTACTGGTCACCTCTCAGCAGTCTGCATGATACTGAGTACAGTGACAGGTCTTTCAGTCTCTCCATGTATGTCATGTTTTGGAGGCCATGCATTCTCCCGGTCACAAACCTCTGTTGCTGCAGGTGTCCGGTAAGGTAAAGACAGAAGGCAGCAATGTGGTCTGATAAGGGTAGAGTACAACAGAGCTATGTCCTCCCTGTTCTTGAAGGTCATGGCCTTATTTATGAGGTGTGCATTGTAGAATGTGTGTGTCACCACTATGGACACACAGTGATTGAAGTGTAGATTGCTATCAACATGTGTTCCTGTCTGAAAGCACTGTGTGTGAGCTTACAAGGGTACTATGTATATCATAATTAACAGGGGTACTTCATTGCCAAAAGGGATAATGAGGCATTTTTTTGCTTTAAGGTTCAGTTCATGAGTTTGGAACCAATCATTTGTCTTTGTCAGCCCCTTCTGTAATATAAAACAAAAATACTTCTAGCAACTCACAGCAAAGTCTCCAAATAATATGAAGTCCAGTGTCTTTCTTAAAAAACGTTTATTGGGAAAGCGCTTTCACAAACAGTAAGTTTGCTTCCTCAGACCTTAATAAAGTAAACCATACCCATCTTACTTTAAACTCCCTTCACATTTGAAATAGACCAATCACAAGTCATTCCTCATTAAGCTGCAGCATCAAATAACCCTTTCATTACCAAATTACATACAGGAAACATAATAAAAGCTATATCAAATACAAAACAACAATGAAAATAATAAAATAAAATGGTGTAAACCGCTTTAGATTATTTCATTAACCTCCTATTTTTTAACTTAGATGTAATAGTTATATGATCATTTAGACCCTTCCCTAAATGTGCACTAAATTTTATTATCCATTTAAGTTCTCTTTCTTCAGTGATGTTGGTGATATTCCCTAACCTTATATTGTCTTTCATAATCTCTAAGACACTAAACTTATCACAGTGATCGCTGCCAAACTGTAGAGTATGCTTGGGTACAGCACTATAAACGTGCCCCCCTCCTCAGACAATACATACTGTCCCTGATCCTCTCCCTTAACCTTCTGTTCGTCTTCCCTATATAAAATGATGCACTAGTGCAACAACAGGCAAGATATACCAAGTTTCTAGAGTTGCAATTAGCATTAATCTCCAATTTGTAAGTTTTTCCTGAGTTAGGAGACACAAAAACTACATTGACCACATCTAACTGTACCCGTACCCTGTGGTATTTGATTAACTGTGAGTCCATCTTGGGATAGCATAATCTACATTTCAAATTCTTTGTGCTTTTATATACCATCCATGGTTTATGCTGTACTAATGCTGCCACTTGACTATCTAAGTGGAGATTATGTCAATTCCTTTCAAAAATATCTCTCAGTAACTAATTATCCCTAGTACAGGTGAAACAGAAGGGAATATTTCTCCTACCATTCATTTTATTATTGCCTGTCATCCTGTACTCTGAAAAGTAGGGTTTTGCTCAATTGTTTCTAAGTTGTTTAGTATCATGGCAGATCTTCTTTACCTTTTCGTTATTATAACCCCTATTCACAAAATCTCTCTCTAATTTTTCAATTTCCATCTCACACTGACTATCTCTGTCAGCTAATCTAGAACATCTCATAGCTTGACTTCTGACAACATTGGAAAATATGTGTGTGTGTGTGGGGGGGTGCATGCTTGTTTTGTGAACACAGGCCGCATGCTGACAACTCTTCCCATATCTATCAGAATGTATCTGTCCTGATGCATCAATATTAATCTCAACATCTAAGAATTCAATACTCCTGAGTGCTTCACAGTGAATTTTAAAAATTCATTAGTTCTATTGATATCATACACAAAGTTTTGAAGCTGTGTTGTATTCCCTTTCCATAAAATAAAAAGGTCTACAAAACATCTATATAACTGTATACATATCCTTGCTAGATGATATGTAAGCATCCATGTTAGCTCTCATTCTGCCATTACCATATTGGCGTAGCTATTAGCTCATGGAGTGCCCATAGCTACACCGTATATTTGTAAATAGTAGTTCTCAATAAACACAAAGACATTACACTTCAAAATCATATCTAGCAGATCACATACTACATTTATTTGTTCCATAGAAAAAGCCTTCTTTCTAGTCAAAACATTTTTTACCATTATTATTCCAGCTTTATTATGTATCACTGTAAATAGTGATAACACGTTAAAGGTTACCAACTAAACATCCCCTGTCATATTAATTTCACCCATAGTATGTTCATACAGTTCCAGCAGGAATTGTTTACTATCCCGTAAATTATATTCATGATCTTGTAACACCAATTTTAATTGCTTATCTACATAAATAGATAACAGCTCTGTTAGTCATCCCTCACCAGCTACTATAGGTCTAAACGGTGGGGCATAGGGATCTTTATGGATCTTAGGTAACCCTTGAAGAGCTGGAACAAGTGGTTGATCTACCATAAAATATCTCAACAAATCCTTTGTTATAACATCATTGTTTACACATTCCATTAGGGCATTCAACATCCTATCTCTAATTTTATTAATAACAGTAACATCTAATTTTCTTATATGTGTGCTGGTCTTGTAACATTTCATTCATACTTTGAAAATAGTATAGCCTATCCATTATCACTATTAACCCCCCCCCCCTTATCTGCTGGTTGTATTACTATGGATGTATCATTTTCTAATAATGTAAATACATGCTTCTCTTCCTCATTTAAATTTTCAAAACCTTTCCCTTTGTTCTAAAGTGTGAAATATTCATACACTTCCTTTTTCACAAAGTTTATAAAAAAATATCTAGCAACGGATGACTCTGAGGTGAATAGAAACTAGTTTTTCAAAAAATAAAATTACTCTCTGCATTTACTTTGCTACCAAACATTATTTTTAACTGCACATTTCGTAAAAAATAATTTACAGTCAATTAAAACATCTGCTATATTAGCAGATTGAGCAGGAATAGAAGAAAGACCTCTGTTTAAAACAGAGCATTCATTATCAGTTAAGTACCTCTTAGAAATATTCCAAATCAAGTCCGTTTCATATTGTTCCACATTCTATGTATGGTGTTGACATCGTGCTGCTTGTTCTTCCTCTTGTTTTTCCGGAGATCCAGGCCATCCAACGACTGCTTCCTTTCCGTTCTGATGGGCATGGGTAACGAAAAAGAAGGCTTACTTATTGTAGACGTTTTCTGTCTCACTACCAACTCCGAAGACGCACCATGTTCCCTGAGTGGGTGTTCCATGAATGGGTGTTCCATTTCTCTGATTAACTCTCCAACTAGTGTAGTATAAAGGGAAGCTCCCACACTGGCTGGAGATCGAAAATCGGACTCCTCATTGGTTAAGGGTTGTGAAATTACTTCCTCACTCACGGCATTCAGCTGAGTGCTTATATCTTCTGTTGAAGTTGTATGTATAATTCTCGTTCCCTTCCTTTCACAATTAACCCCATGTTATGTAGTATTAGGCTGCACAATTCTAGATTTGGGCCATGCAAAAACTTGCCCCTTTTCAAAGTCCATGCAGTCACGCTGTATTTTTGCCCTCTTTTGCTGTATTAATTTACAGTTTATACCATTTTATTTTATTATTTTCATTGTTGTTTTGCATTTGATAAAGCTTTTACTGCGTTTCCCGTATGTAATTTGTTAATGAAAGGGTTATTTAATGCTGCAGCTTAATGAAGAATGACTTGCGATTGGTCTATTTAAAATGTGAAGGGAGTTGAAAGTAAGATGGGTATGGTTTACTTTATTAGGGTCTGAGGAAGAAAACTTACTGTTTGTGAAAGCGCTTACCTAATAAACATTTTTTAAGAAGGACTCTGGACTTTGTGATATTTGAAGACTTTGCCGTGAGCTGCTGGAAGTACTTTTGTTTTATTTACTTGGTGTGCTACTATCCAACATTGTTCTTCTGTGCGGATTTTTATTCGTTTTTGTCCCTTCTGTAATATGTTAACATAGTTGGGGGACTATATGACTGCATGCAGTTGACAGTCATCTGAAAACTTGGTAAGCCACAGGCCATCTACCTTTGCCTGGATTTCAGAGAAATAGTTTCCAAACAGTTGATGGCCTAGCGCCGATCTTTGTGGTATTCCACTCATAAGTGGTCTAGTGGTGGAGGTGCAGTCACCAACTTTGAAAGTGTGGGTTCTGTCGGTATGCCAGTTGGCTGTCCATCTAGTAATGTATAGTCCTCAGATGGGAGATTTTCTCTACAATACCTGAAATGGGGATAGTGTCAAAGGCTTTGTATAACTCAATATAGGCAGTATGTCCTGTTATCCCTCATCCAGGTCTTTAAAGGCAGTATCAAAGAACTCCACTATGGTTTAATAAGCAACATATACACTTGACTAAACCAAAATGGGTTGGATCAAGTGTGTTGGAAGTCACCTATGTCCCTGTGGATTAGGTCCATGCTGATCCCCTCCCTAGCCTTGCAGATAAAGCTTTTTAGGCTTAGGGGTCAATAGTTCTAGATTTGCATGTTAACAGATTGATGTGCATTGCATATCACACAAAGTTTGATATTAATTTCTGTAGTATAGGTGATAATGTGTGTGAAAAATGTACTAGCAAAGGTATTGCAACACCACTATAATAAAGAAAGCAAATGAGAAAATACAAACACCTTTATGTTTACAAGTCTAGATTACAATACTGCAAAAGCAAACTGCACAATAAAGCTTAACAGATTTGCAGAAAAACTTGACATCATATTATTGCTAGTAAACACGTACTGCATTTTATCAGTAGAAAAAAAAGACTAACCAAAAAAAGGAAATGTGAAACATCTGGCATATGCTGGATATCAGCTGCAAGTGTTACAGTGCATGTGGGGGCCTGTCATTTGCAACCAGTGTTACACTCCCAGATTTATCCTACTGTTCCATAAGAAAGTGGACATGTAAGAAATCAGGCGGCTTTTTATATCTGCAGAATCAGTATGATGCTAAATTAGCGAGGGTGCACATTCAGTATTGGGACATAATGTCAGTAAGCCACCATTTTTCAAGAATTCAGAGCATTCTGCTTGTTTATCAGATATTTTAAACCAGGAGTAAGATGCTAACTCATTTAACAAAACAAATAACTTTTGGAACCAATTGAAACAAAACTGCTTATTTATTCAGGGCAGTTATTTTATACCTTTCTTGGATAGTATTTTTTATTGCCAACTCTCTTAATTTATTTGCAAGTGTTCAGATCATTATTGTGTCAGCTTTTGTTTTCCCATGTACTTCTCTTATGCTCTTTTCCTAACTAGTTTATTACCACTTCGGGTAATTCTCAACAACAAAAGCAAAAGGTAACAGCTGATGTATAACTAATGAGATAGTCCACATAACAGCAAGGTCATAGGTCTTCAATGTGGCCAAATGCACTATATGTGAAAACAGGAAAAGCATATGCAAAGTCAACATGCAAATGCAAACACTGACAATGATAAAGAGAGGTAGAATGGAGAGAGAGAGACAGAAACAGAGATAGTTGAAGAGATTGAAATAACGAGTCTACTTCAGTAGATCGACAGCTCACTTACCCGACACCCACTTGCCCGAGAGGAAAAGACCGACACCTTCAGAAGACCGACATCTGGAAGACCGACGTTTCATGTGAGGTAAGTAACCACTTGGCCATCCAGATAAAATTAACTAAAGTAAGCAAAACTAATCCCCCACATCCCCCCTAGCTAAATATACCAACTCCGAGAATGCACTACCATGGGGGTAAGGGGCAAAGTTCAACAGGATGGCCAAGCAGTTACTTACCTCATGTGAAACGTTGGTTTTCCAGATGTCGGTCTTCTGAACGTGTCGGTCTTGTCGTCTTCGGCAACTGGTTGTCGGGTAAGTAAGCGGTCGGTCTACTGAAGTAGACCCAAAATAACAAGACCTAACAAGTGAAATATCAACAGTACATTATCCTCATGTAGGCAATAAATGATACAAGGCAAATCCCACATAAAAAAACACTAAAATAATAAAATAGCAGGGATTGGTGGTGTACACTCATGGAGTATGCATTAAATGCCTTTGCTGAAGCTACAACACAAAAACTACCAGAGAGTCCTACAGGACATCAATGTCTGACATTCTAGCTTCCAGAACTGAATCCAGTAGTCCAGCTGCAGCCTTATCAGTGTTTGATTCCTGTTTTAGCATTTTTATCATATATATATAGCAGCATCCATTTTGCATTTGCCACTGACTCTTCATTTTGAGCCAGGCGACTTAATATTTCTATAATATTAACTTTAGGTCCTTTTCTTGTTCAGAATCTTTTAGCCTACCACTATCAACTACATATTCTGCCCCTCAGCTATCATTCCCCAGGTATAACACCTCACACCTGGATGACTGAGGTGAAGCAGGAGCCTGTTAGTTCATACCTCCGGTCTTCATAGGTCCCACTTTGGCACTTTACGCTTGCTCCTCATCTGCTATTATCCTCTTAACTTTAGTGTTATCAACCAAAAGAATTATCCAAGTCTTAATATCCTTATTCCTACCTTAGGTCAGTAATTAACTCCTTAGATACAGCAGGACCAGGACCCACAAATAACACTTCCAGGACACCACTTGTCACCATTTAATATAAGAGTTATTTCCTATCACTCTCTATTCCCCGTTTTTGCATTATACTTCACAAACTGACAGCAGATTACTTCACAAACTTGACAGCAGAGAAAAACAGTTTATATACTACACATACTTAAGTGCATCTAATATGTAGCTGCCGCCTCCTCCTAGCTTACAGCACCCAACTCCTTCTTACAATCCCACATGTTTTTAAAGGGCTTCTCCAGGTTCACAACTCACCGTCTGCTCAGGAAATAAATTCTAAGAGTCCATAAATCTCTCAGTAAAAATATACTTTTTTAGGTCTAGGCTAAAACTGGTGCTAACTAAACTAAATGCATTTGATGGCCCATCCCTCTTCTTTGTCTTTGTACTTCAATTCTGCTCACTCAGTTTTCCCATACAACATCTTATGCATCTATAGCTTATCTCCTCTCTCTCTCTCCCTTTCTCTTTCTTGGTGTTTATGAACTCTCCCAGTGTTCTTTATCTAGTTCTATACCTATCCGTGCATTTTGCTATCCAAACTTACATTTTCACCTTTGTGAGTAACTTGTGGTGCAGGACTAAATCAAAGGCTTTGCTGAAATCAAGAAAGAATCACATCCACAAATTTTCTCTAGCAATTTTGGTGACTGAGATATAAAGCAGAATTAAACTAGTCTGATAAAATCTGCCTGCTGCATCCATGTTAGAACTTGCCAAACAAATCATTCTTCCCAAGGATCCTTATTAAATTTGACCCCAAGACAGTGTCCATCATTCTTAACCTAAGATAAAAATCAACGTCATAAATAAACCCTACTTCCTAGACTCTACCACTGCAATCTGTCATGCATTAAATGGCATGAAAGGGTAAGACATTGTCCTCAATTCACAAAGTAGAAGAAAGTATTCTAGGAACTAAGCCAATACGAGAATGGAGAAATGAGATTTTGTTAACAGGGATGGTTGCAAGGAGAGGTACAGAAAATAGGCAACAGAAGACTGAATCTTACAGGAGAATCCTTAAATGGAACCAAGATATATAGACTAAATAACTCAAGCAGAAAAGGTAACATAGTGGGATGAGGTCAAGAAAACATCTGGATTGCAGGCTAGAGACCATCTTCCCTACCAGTGCTTGATTTCAGAGTACAGGCAAACAGAAAGGGATAGGGGATTTTAAGGGTAAGACCTGCTCTGGTAGAGTTTTTAGTTGAATCTATAATGGAAGCAACCATTAAAAAAGGATAATTAGTAGGGCATATAAAAATATTGCATAACTATAAGAATCAAGCAGAGGAGGAAGAGAGACAGGAAAAGCAATTTACAAGAAAACAGTGGGAGGGCATATGTATGGCTCCCTCTTTGTTTGGAAGTGTTTGCATAGGGACTTTTATACCCCAAGCAGACTTAAAAGAATTTTTCCTCAGGCAGACAGCAAATGTTGAAGGTGTTATGGAGAAGAAAGAGTAACTGGGAACATATGCTCTAGGAGTGTAATGAGTTGGCAAATTAAAAAAAATTCCCTGGATTATTAGAAATATTTGGTGAACAAATGGTTGTAAAGTAAGGAAATTATTCTTCTGAGATGGGATACACATCTGAATTTCCCAGACAAAGTAAGGCCTTATTTTTTTCCCAAACACCTTTATCGAATTATTACTTGTGACATAGGCAAATTTACATTCATATAAAAGTAATCACACTAAAATTAACACAAACATTTTACTTCACATATATTGCTATATATCATATAGCCTAAGCAACATTACATAAATTATTTAATTCTTGCTTTTTTAAACGAGACATTTTTATTGAACCATCACTTACAACATAAGCAATCATACATTTATATAAATGAAAACAAACCATACCAACAAAATCCTAGTTGCAGCATTTTACATTTTACATGACAAACCATAATGACATACTTACAATCTTTTTCAAACACTACATAGCAAACATTATACATCACTTATAATCTACCGATTTTTTTTCAAACACTACATAGCTCATTTAAGTCCTGCTGCCTTTTAAACTTCATTCCTTCCTTGTATGCAATCTTCCCACGATTCCTAATTTTTCCAATGTAGTTTGTTTCTACCCTTTTCTAAAGATCTCAGTTCCAGTTGTATTACCCCTGTTACTATATTCACTACTTCTAATAGTTAGTTTAGATTTTGATTTCCATTTTCTAGTAATTGATTTTTTGGCAGCCACCATTATTAGACATTAGTAAGGCCTTACCATGCCAGTCACTTCTTATTCTGTATCATAGCTCAGAAAAATCATCTCCCACAACACCACTCTGTCACACCAATCTGCCCACTCAGCATCTCTGACAGTGCATCCCGCAGGGAATCCTTAAAGTCTGCCAATTCACCGCACTCCCAGAAAATATGTTCCCAATTACCTCTTTCTTCCCCATCTCACCTCCAACATTTGCTGTCTGCTGGAGGAAAAATTCTCTGGAGTCTACTTGGGATATAGAAATATCTATGTAAACATTTCCAGGCAAAAATCCTAAATCTTCTAGCTTTTGTTGCATATTTGAGAGACATACACATATCTTCCCATTGTTTCTTTGTGAATTTCTTATCCAGTCTCTCTTCCCAATCCTTTCTAACCTTCTCTGATTGATTCTTATAGCTATCATGAAATATTTTATATACTCTACTAATTATTTGTTTTTAATGGAAACTTCTGTTCTAGATTCTATTAAAACTCTACCCCCTATTTCTATTTCTTTCTCTTTGCCTATACTCTGATATCAATCCCTGATAGGGAAGGCAATCTGTAACCCGCACTCAAATAAATTCTTGGTGTCTTCCCATTTCATCATCTTTCCCTTTCCAGTTATTTGCTCCCAATACCTTGGTTCCTTTGCCAGTTTTCTACAATAAAGTACAGCTCCCTCTTGCCTACTGTCTATATCCCTAATTATAGTCATCCCTATCGGCAGAATTTCCTTTCTCCAATCCTGTGTTGGCTTAGATCTTAGAACACTTTCTGTTACTTTATGAATATAATATTCTACATAATTATTGTTATTCTCCTTAAATGCCTGCATGCAAAATTCCAGTCTCTTCTTGTTTCTTGAGCTTCCCTCTGTTTTATCATCTTCCCTTTCCACTTTGAAATATAGTTTTCTGCTTGTGCTATGTATAGGAGTCTCAACTGTGTAGCTTTGAAATACCCCTTCAAATTGAATAAACCAAATCTGCCCTGTTCTACTGGAAGTTAACCCACTTGACTCTTGCCGTCTTCCCCTCCCAGATAAAGTCCTTCAGCTCTTTATTAATTGTTATCTAACAACTTCTCCTCTGGTTAATAAAAATATACCTGACCTGGGTATAAGATTAAAGGGACTAAAAACATTTATATCCTTAGCTGCCACACTAGAATAATTTTGAATCCATACTCCTAAATACTTCATTTTATCATGTCCTCATAAATATCGATATTCCTGAACCAATTTGTGTGTGGGCACGTAATTTACCACTATTGCCTTTGTTTTAGCTTCATTAATTTTGTATCCTGAAAAGATCTGAAACTGTCTCAAAATTTTCCACAACACTATAATGTCTTTCTGGTTTTCTCAGGTATAAAATAATATCATCTGCAAATAAAACCAGGTTTTCTTGACTGCCATACCAATTATAGCCTTGAAGTTCTGAGCCCCTTATTTTCTTTGCCAATGGTTCTAAATGTTGTTGTTGCTGTGTCTTTTGGCTTTTACCGGTTAGGGGTCGCCACAGCGGAACTCCGGTCCGCTAATAATTGGCAGTAGATTTTTACATGCCGAGTTGCCGGCCCTGACGCACAACCTTCAACGAACGTACGCCCATTCACACATGTCTCCACACAGAAGACGCTCTAGCTGAGAATCGAACAGGACAACGTCTTACTGTGAGCCGACAACGCTACTGCAGCACCACCAGTCAATGGTTCTAAATATAATGCAAAAAACAAAGGAGAAAGAGGACACCCCTGCTTGTTCCTTTGCTCAAGCAGAAATTATCAGAGAGGACTCCACCCACTTTAATTTTCGCCTTCAATCCCTCATATATCCTCCTAATCAACCTTATATAATTTTTTCATGAAATGGAAATGCTTCCATTCCTCTGCTCATAAAGTCCCAGTTTACTCTGTCAGATGCTTTCCCTGCATCAAGACCCATCAGTAACACTGGAATTTTCTTACATTCTGCTTCCCTCTTGATCATCAATGTTCTATTAGTGATGTCAAATGTTTCCCTCCCCTCCACAAAACCACAATGATCCATATCTATCAGTTTTGGCATTATTTTTGCCATTATAGACATGAACACTATACTCATGGTTTAGTACTGAAATGGGGCTGTATGAAGTTGGATCTGATGGATCTTTACCCTCCTTAGTTATTACAGTTACCACCGCTTTCTTCCAGGATGTTAGTACTTCTCCTCCTCTTAACATACTGTTAAATAAAACCTTCCAGATCTTTATCAATTTTTTTCCTCCTTCCACAGGAAAACCATATATTCCTGGAGACTGGTTACACATCACAATTTTTATCTCATCTCTTCCTATCCTGTTAGTAATTATGCTAAATATTTCCGTTTGTATCGTTTCTTGATTTTCATATTTCTCTGCTTTATTGAGACTTTCACAGAATTTCTGAAATATATCTAATACCTCTACAGGATTTCTTGTTACCTTCTTTGTTTCAGGCTCCCTAAGCTTGGCAACAGCCCTTTCTACTTTCTGTTGCCTGAACCATTGTGCTAAAAGTTTTTGTGCTCTAGTGTTATTATCAAAAAACAGTTGTGTAATAGTAGCCTTTCTAAACTCGTGCATATTATCAAGGTAATCCCTTATTTTCTGTCTAGCATTCTGTAGTTCATTCTCTTCTTGTTCTGTGACATCCCCCCCCCCTATTCTGCAACACTTTAACATTTGTTAGTCCCTCTAAATAAATCTTGTTACTTCTTAACCATGGCTCCCTTTATTTTATTTCCACCCTATTGTTAAATCCCACCTTAAACAGTAAGGCCTTATTAAGTTGCCAAAAAAGTAATTACTAGAAAATGGAAATCAAAGTGTACACCAACTGTATTTGAGTAATTTAATATTAAAAATGAGCTAAAAGAACAGGAAGAGGGATCTTTAGAAAAGGGAAGAAGAAAATTACATAACAGTAAATATAAATTGTGGGAACAATATGGGCATAACAATGTTCTGGAGGAGGAGAGTGAGATTTAAGAGAAGGCAGGAATTCAGCAATTTTTTGTAATGTTGGACTGATGATAGTAGCAAAGAAAATATATGTGATGCATATTGTATTTAAATGGAACAAATGTTAAAATGGTTTGTTTTCTTTTCTGCTAATGTATGTTTGCCTATATCTTAAGTGATAAATTAATAAACGAGTTAAAAATATATATTCTCCTCAATAAACCAATTAAATCTGCTTAGGTTACCATCAAGGAGTTATACAATATTTATTTCAGAATTCATAAGCATATACCAAAAAGGCAAAATCATACTGGTAGATTCAACAAATTATGGGAAAAAAATTGATGGAATCACAAAATAAATATGGTATGCAACAGAAAAAGAGGCACCAATTAGCTTTCAAAAATTACCCTAATCATAAAATCCACTGAAGATGTAGAAACTACTTACTTTTCTTTTCTCTTTTAATTCAGTCCACAAGATCAGTCCAATGATTCCTCGTCCAGTATCTGACTGGAAGGAAAAGCCAGGCTCCATTTAACAAGGCTACTAATCCCTCAGGTCCATTTGTTCCCATTCAAGTGAGCCTTAACAACCCATTCACTCTCTCACCACTGTGATATTTGGGTGCTAAAGATCAGACCTCTCTGTAGATATTGCAGGCTGTCCTAATGGTTCCATGGCAGCTTGGGTGTTACATAATGGGCTGATTGAAGTAGCAACATACATGCCACTGCACACAGAATCTCCTGGCTGAGTGACACAACATTTGTAACTTGTTCACAACAGACTCCTTGCTGCAGGAGATGAATCTGCACTCCTGTAGTTGCTAGAAATACAGAGAGCCAAGCTGTTATTCACACATCAGGATGGATAAGACAGCATCAACCATTCATTTCCAGCCCAGCCCCTGTAGTGTCAGTGTCATATAAGGTGCAATCAGGGCCACTACTTATCTTTATCAAATCTTCTGATCAACCAGACAACATGCAATACACCTCTCAATGACCAGATTAATGGAAGCACCATTAAATCCACCTCAAGTCCCCTTTCACCCCTAGATTTCTTTAACTCAGCTACCCAACACCCCTCCCCACCCAATCAATGAAAATACTTCCACACAGTCTCCTCTCTCCAAATCCCTTTACTATTTCTCCTCCATTCAATTAAAATATACTGAAAAAGACTTTTATTGCAAAGTTCAGTTGACATTTCCCCTGGATCAGGTGACCTCTGTCCCTTGTTTCCTAAATTATGCTATGAACATCAGAGTACTGACTATGACACATCTATACTTATGAACTGACACTATGGAAAAAGACCATAAACAGTTCCCTTCCAAAACTGTTCAAACCCTTTTCCCCTCACTGACTCACAGACCCATTTCCATTCTTCCTATCTTAGCAAAAATATCTGAAAAGTTACTATATGCTCAATTTGCTTCCTATATACAGAAA